>NC_134530.1:88544720-88794720 GCF_050624435.1 Tenrec ecaudatus
AATTGGTTTCTTGTTCATGTTTTATATAATCTTCTGTGTATGAAATCCAGGATGGGTAAATCTATAGAGACAGTTGCTGGATTCATCATTACCTAGGGGCATGGCAGGGGAAGTTTGGGACCAGGGGGAGCTAACACCAATGAGTATGAAAAAGAAGAAAATGTTCTGAAATTGATTGTAGTGATGATTGCCCAACTCTCCTTAATATGATTGAATGTTAAGTTGTGTGATATATGCATTACATGCCAATACACTACTTTTTAATTAAAAACTAATAATAATGTGGTACTTCTAATCGTGAGTGATAAACGCAAGACGTGAGAGAAATACTGAAGGAGGCTGCTTAACCCACCCATGGAAGGCCATATCTGAGCTGAGCTTTGGTGTTTAAGTGGGAAATAAACAGGAGAAAAAGAGATGGTAAAGTTGAACGCATTTTCTTCTGAGGAAGCAGAATCGAGTGAGACGGTAACCCTGGTGGTGTGGTGGTTACACATTGGGCTGTGATCCACATGGTGAGGAGTTTGAAACCACCAGTAGTAGCTCCTCGGAAAAAACCCTGGACTTTCTACTCCTGTCAACAGTTACAGGCTTGGGAACCCACAGGGGCGTAACTGTGAGTCAGCACTGACTCGATGGAAGTGAGTCTGGAGTTTGCGTATTATCACTCCATATGATAAGTGTCTATGAACAGTGCCTGGCGCATAGTGTATGCTCACTAAAGTATGTGCTGCATGGATGAATGCAGGCTGTGGTGCAATCAGTGAATGTGTCTGTTGGTGGGCGGGGCTGCTAGCCAAATGGTTTGAGTCCACGCAGACAACCTGATGGTCTACTTCCGAGAAAGCCGCCACTGGAACCAACGAGCAGCAACTGTCAATACTAACAGCAACTGGCTCCTATGCTTTTGGTATACTAGCATAAAGTTGGCAGAGACATATAGGAAATCGAGTATTAATAAATAGGGCCAGCTTCAAACACCCTACCAATTCAGAGGGCCAAACCCTCGGAAAGAGTGGGTGTGGTCATCACATAATCTGTTGTCAACTTGAGTATTGAGAATGAATGGGGTGGAGCTTAGCCTGTCCATCAGGTCCCAGCTTGATGACCTCATTTGGAGATGCTAAGGAGATAATAGCTCGCTGGAGGCAGGACACAGGTCACTCACTGAGAGACACTGAAGCTGGCAAGACGCAATGGAACTATGCTGGTGCCCTGAGCTAGAGGAGCCACGTGGAGACCCGTGCCGGCGCTGAGATGCTTACACCGCCACTGGATCCACAAGACTTCCCACCCACTGGGCTGTGATCTTCCTGCATTCGGCATCATTGCAAGTGTTGTGTGAGTCTGAAGAGGAATTTATAGATTGGTATCAGACATATGGGTTAATACTGGACTTGACTTGATCTGGACTGGGTTGGGATGTTTTCTCAATATTCAATTGCTCTTGTATACATAGCTCTTTCTTATATGCATATGAATGTCTCTGGATTTGTTTCTCTAGTCAACCCAGACTAACATAGTGGGCCCTGCACTAAGCTTGACAGAAGGGTAGAATGTGAGGGAGATACATAAGCAACATGGGAAAAGACAGGAAATGAACACAAAGCAAGGTTTCTTAGCTTAGGATCCATGGACCTTCTGGGGCTTCTATGAAACCCTTGAGATTCTACGCAAAATCCTGTGTGGATCTGTGCGGTGGTACCTTTCTGAATAAAGGAGCTAGACTTTCATCAGATTCTCAAAGGAACCCAGTGATCCTAGATAGGTGAAGACTCTCTGGAGGAGGACAGGGAGTCTATGAATCACTTCTTGATTACTATGCCAATCGGCCCCCAACACGTAAAATCTTGGATTTACTACTGGACTGGTTTCAGCCTTGCCTTTAAGTGTCATTTCAGCAATTCCTTGCTGCTGCCCATCAGTCCAAACCTGTCTGTTGTCAGGGTGTCCTTAGCAGCCAATGGATCTACCGGCTCCCAAGGCTGTTTATCTGCTCTGAGGTCTCTCCGCTTAATGAATTTCCAGGGGGGATGATGTCCTCTCGTTAGCATGTTAATTGTTTACATGTCTCTGATCTTTTCTCCAAGTTTCTGTTGAGCAGCAGTTACTGCAGCCACCTGAGCCTCAAACGGGCAGTGAATTGGAGCAGATTTAATAAATGTACTGGAGAAGGAAGCTGTCTGTTTGTGGCGGCAGTGCTTGCCTGGTCACACATAACGACCAGCCACTTTTCCACCTACCCGCTTAAGCTACCACTGTGAACACACATTTACATAATTGGAAGAAAACAATATTTTCTGAAACATTAATAATAAATGCAAGAATTTTGTCTGGTATTAGCAAACATTATCATGACTTAAATTCGTGCTATTCTACTTTACTCTCAAGCCTCTGCTGTGTTGCCCCTTACCATCTTCCTTCTCAAATGCACAGGTGGTGGTTGAAATTCTTCAATCAACAATCGGGTGCTCTTGAAATAGCAATAACGAAGCTTCATGTATTTTGGACAGGCCAAGTTAGAAGTTTTAGACTAAAGCTTCACTGCAGAGCAGAAATCTTAGCAATGGGTTGCACTAATAGACAAGGAATGTTCAGAATAAGAGGGACAGCATTTGCAGTCTCCTCAGAACCGGACCCTCGATCCCCATCATTAGAGGGAATCGTAATCATGGGACATAGGCTGGCATCACCCACCCCTGCCATCTAATTGATTGTGACTCTCAGTAGGGTTTCCGTAGCTGTAAATCTTGCTGGGAGTAGATACCCTCACCTTTCTCCCAAGGAGCACCTGGTGGGGTTAACCTGCCTGCTTTGTGGTCAGCACTCCAACTTGACAGAGCCACCGGGGCTAGTTCGGAGGCAACCAGGGGTCTTGAAGTGACCACATTGATTATGGGCATATTTACTTCCTAACCTACCACTTCTACTGAGTAAAATAATGAATTTCAAAATGCTTCCCAAACCAAAGTATCCATCAGGTTATTAAGAATTGGGAGTTGAGAGAGAACACTTCAGAAACATGAATTGTTAGTTATATCTTAGAGATTATTTATTGCAGGAGTAATTGCCAAAATGTGAAATATTGATGTACTTAGACTTGTAGAAATGGATTCAATCTATTCGACAGAAAAATCGATAACATATATGCAAAGGCAGACACGCTTATTGTAGTTCTATTTGTATTAGCAAAGCAAAATGATCATCTATATGATATCAAATTGCTCCGAGACTTGAAAGATTAATGAGGAAGCTTGGGTTGGCAAGTTTGTGTTAGTGGGAGAGGAACTACACAGGAGAGGAGGGTGGGGCTAGCTATAAGAGTTGGAGAATGCAGTCGGTGCCAGTGGCCTGCACCCGTGGAAGCTGTTGACTTGGTGGGTGGGTGGGTGGGTGGTTGTGTCGAGTTGGGTTGGGCTTTTGTTTTTTGCCTTGTTTTGTTTTTTAACATTTTATTGTTATTTTGGTGAGGGCATATAGTTGATTGGGTTCTCATTAACAAATTCATAGCCATTTTGTTTTGGGACATTGATTTCGATCCCTATAAAGTTGCAGCACTTTCCCGCTGTCTTTCTGCTTTTGCCATTGTCATTCAGCTTTCTTTCCTAGCTCATGTGATTTCAGAGCTTAATCCCTGGGCAAATTCTGCTCTTTCTTCTCTTGCAGTTGATTGTTCTAAGGAGTGGGTATGGCCTTGGTATTACTGTTTACTCTAGAGGCCTACCTATTGTTTGCCTAAACATTGAACCACACGGGTGCAAGTGAGGGCGAGTTCAATTCCAAACCTACAGGGTGTCTAAGGGCCATGGTTAGTGTTTTCATTGGGCTCCATCACACCAGTGAGCCTGCTGCTGTATATGATTTAGTTCCACATTCTCCTTCTACTCTTGTCAGTACCTTCTAATGTGATCTCTTCCAAAGTGGTTGCTTATAGTGGTGACCAGGCACCATAGTACATCTGTAGTCTGACTTACAACTGTGATGTATTGATCTGCCACCAATCATGAATTTGTGAGTTTCCTTTGCTGTGCATGCCTTCTTGAAGCACCCGTGTGGTTTATCTTGGGAGAAAGATG
Source organism: Tenrec ecaudatus (assembly GCF_050624435.1). Taxonomy (NCBI): domain Eukaryota; kingdom Metazoa; phylum Chordata; class Mammalia; order Afrosoricida; family Tenrecidae; genus Tenrec; species Tenrec ecaudatus. The sequence continues at coordinate 88,548,797 of NC_134530.1, forward strand.
AGATTTTCTACTCAGGGAAAGAGTCACAGTCTTGGAAACCCCCAGAGGCCGTCTACCCTGTCTTGTTGGGTCCCTATGCATCAGCACGACTCGATGGCAGTGAGTTTGGTTTGGTCTAATGTGGCTCATGACCTCATGCTACGGCTTCCCTCATCCAAATGATGTGTCATTGACTTTGTGTTGTCTTTTTCCTGTTTAAGACTTCATAAACATTCTCCTTAAATTATATTTGAGATTTGATGTCTTTTGTACCATAGAACAGTAGAAATAGTCTCTGTTCAGTCTATGTATGCATTTGTGCTACAGATCTGTTTGCCTTCTCACCCTTGCTCAGCTTGAGTGTTTATCTGTGTGTCACTTGTAGATTATTGTTATTGCCTGTTACTGCAGGATTGGGTATCTAAATTGTTGCAGGCATTATTGTTTATATCCTAACAACAATTTAATCATATTTTAATTAAATCATAAAATGATAATAACCTAAATGGTCATCAATAGGGGAAAGAGTTTCAAAAAAGAGTTTCAAAACACAATGCAATACTATGTAGACATCAAAATATCGGACTAAATGTATTAGATTGATCCATATGAAACTACCAGTTCTTCACCATTTTTAACCTGTAGAAATGGCAGTTTCATAGTGTTCCGTATATGTGTGGCATACAATTTTTTAATTTTCTAAAAGATTTATAATTAAGTAATTTTACATGTAGTATATTACGTCTCTATTAGCAAAGTAAGAAACAAAACCACAGAAAATGGGCAAGACAAGTACTCACCAAGGTGTGAACTTGGTTATTTCTGGGCAAGGGAGTTTTGTTTTTGGCTTTTTATTTTATTTTTTAATAAATCATTTTATTGGGGGCTCTTGTAGTTCTTATAATAACCCATACATCAATTGTATCAAACATATTTGTACATATGTTGCCATCATCATTTCCAAAATATTTGCTTTCAATTTGAGCTCTTGAAATCAACTCCTCATTTTCCCCTCACCCACCCAGCCCTCCTACCTCCTGAACCCTTGATAATTTATAAATTATTTTTATTTTCATATTTTACACCATCTGCTTCTCAAGGGAGTTTTTATACTTCAAGCTATATAGGTCCATACTTTCATTTATTTGTAATAAACACCTTTTTGGAATTTCTTTTTAAAAAATTTTTTTGCTACACCTGTTTTTAATGTATTTTTATGTTTTAGAAACTTTTATTTTTCTGTTTTATACGCTCGCAGGAGCTCATGCATGTTTCTCAACTGTACAGACAAGGAGGGTAAAGAAACTTCACCTTAATTATGCTGCCAAAGAAATCCAGATTATTAGGAGAAAACAAGGTTACAAAGCAGACCCATTGGCTTGAATTGTCCCAAGACAATTGCCTGAAAATGCCCCTTACTTTTCCTGTTTGAACCTGGCTTATTCAGATTAATGTGAAGTGATCTGTTGGGATTCAGAACCTCACAGAAGTTGGCAGGCAAAGAATATAAAGAAAGGGGTGACATGCAAGGGAGAGGATGGGGGAGGGAAAGAAGATGGGCAGAACTTGAGAAGGCTTTATAAAGTAATATAACACACCCCATACCATCTGGGAACAAAGGAACACAGTTGATGGGAGACAGCAGATGTTCTCCTTCCTACCTATGAAAACATAACACTCTACACCAAAGCTCCTCCTCACTCTGAAGGGTGCTTAATACCTTTCACTGGAATAGCTGCAATAACAAAGGCATTTTCTACCACCCCCCTCCCCCCATCCTGGTTTCCTGAAAGTATGGTTTTTAAAAGAAAAACCACTGTTACCAGGTACTGTCAAGTTTAGGTTTTCCAAATGGTCAGTTTCTCTGGACTCTTATTTTTTTCTAAATTAACTTTACTGGAGTATAGCACATGATAAAATGCACCCATTGTAATTGTACATATCCATAGAGCTTTAACCAAGTAATTCACCCATATAACCACCACACTCAAGATATAGAATATTTCCATCACCCAGAAAAACCCCCTTGAACCTATCAATCCCCCCTCCTGGCCATAGACCCAGGTAACTGCCAATCTGCTTTTTGTTGCTCCGGATCTGATTTATCTCCTCTGGTATTTGATGTGAACAGAATCATGTACCTTTTTGGGTCTGGCTTTTTTCACTCAGCATATAATCCATAGTATTTACTGATGAATTGAGAAACAGGAAGGAATCAACAGTGACTTTCAGAATCCTGGTTTAGGCAGCTATTTGGAGGAACTGGTTGGTGGTTAATTTCAGGATGGAAAAAAATTTTTTTAACTATGAAGTGTTCCACAAAAGCATATCAACGCAGAAGAAAGACACGTCCATGAACCCCACCATCACAAGGAAATGGACTCTGCCAGCAACCTGAAGGAACTTGGAAGCAGATTCTTCCCAAGTCCATCCTCCAGATAAAAATGCAGAGTCAAGAGAGGGGTCTGTGGAGCCAGTGCCCAATCCCAACTACGTGGACACCCCCCTCTCCCCAAACCCCACACCCCTGACCAGCCAGTCAGGCTGCAGCATAGCACCGATGAAACATACAACTTCCCTCTAGTTCTTTAATGCTTCCTCCCCCACTATCATGACCCCAATTCTAACTTACAAATCCAGCTAGACCAGAGCGTGTACACTGGTACAGATAAGAGCTCAAAACTATGGAATCTAGGACAGATAAACCTCTCAGGATCAATAATGAGAGCAGCGATACCAGGAGGGGCAGGGGAAGGTGGGAGGAGAAAGGAGGAACGGATCGCAATGATCTGCATACAACCCCGTTCCAGACAGATGGACAACAGAGGTGGGTGAAGGGAAACAGCAGTCAGTATAAGACATGAAAAAAGAATAATAATTGATACATTATCAAGGGTTCATGGGGTGGGGTGGGGGGTGGGAATGAACTGATGCCAAGGGTTCAAGTAGAAAAATATGTTTTGAAAATGATGATGGCAACATATATACAAATGCGCTTGACACAATGAATGTATGTATGGATTGTGATAAGAGCTGCATGAGGCCCCAATAAATTGAGTTTTAGAAAATCAAGAAAATGCAGCCCCAATTGAAAATTTTATTACAGTCTACTGAGACCCCGGGTAAGAGCCAGTTAAGGTATGTATGGACCCGTAATGCAAAGAAGCTGTGAGATAGTTGGGGGGGCAGGGGGGTCTTGTTTTAGGCTGCCTCATTTGTTATATTTTACTGCACAGCAATAGAAAAATAACGGAACTCACTGCCATGGAACTGATGCCGACTCATAGTGCCCTTAGAGGGCAGGTAGAACTGTCTCTTTCCCAAGGAGCAGCACCGGTTTCTCCATCTGTACGTTGGACATAGTGATACCGACCCGAGACTGGTTTTGAGTGATGTAATGTCTGTGTGGTGTCCAAGTGCCTCGTTGGAGCAAACGGTGAAGCACTTGGTGACTAACTGCTCAGTTGGCCCTTCTGGTCCATCCAGAGGTACCATGCTAGAAAGGCCTGAAGTTCTAAATAATTACCAGTTAAAAATTCTGTGGAGCACAGTTCTACTCTGTCACACACAGGGTTGCCATGAGTCGGAATTGTTTCAATGTTAAATTATTTGGGGTTTGTTTTTGTTTTTGGTTTTTTTTTTGCCCAGAGTGAGCTACACATTGGGCTACTAACCACAGACTCAGCAGTTTCCAACTGCCAGCCTCTCTGTGGTAGGAAGAGGAGACGTTTTGCTCTCATAAAGATGTACCCTCTCGGAAAACGACCGAGGCACTATTTCTATCGGGTCGCTATGAGTCAGGCTGACAGATGGCCCGAGTCTGGGGATTAACAGGACCCATGTTTCTCTCTCTGTCTCCCTCTGGTGGTGAAACACTCTGGGCTCAGTTCAATCCCTCCCTTCTCTGAGTTCGCCATCTTTCTGACTCCCCATCATATGTTGTGCTTTATTGTTCCTCAATTACTTGTCTGCACAGGTCATGACCTCCCAAGGAGGCTGAGGACAGGCAGCCATATTTTATGTTTCGCACAGTCCCCCAAAGGATTTCACTCGACCCAGGGCACACAGCAAGCATACAATAAAACCTGCCAAATTTAATTAACGATCCATCATCATCACAGTAACTTAAAACTGGCTATACTAAATGAACTGTCATTTAATTGGAATTTCTCGTAAAAGGGCCCCCTTTCTACAATATCCATTTTCAACTTAAAAAAAAGTATTGACTGCAAAGGCCCTTGGCTTTTAAAAAGACATATTTCTATGCGCCTCACGTTTGCACGGGAAACACAACTTCCCAACTCCGCCAAAGAAAGAAACGGAAAGAAACAGCATCCTCCAGTGAACAATTCAGGTGTCTGTGGTTCCCTGGCCCCCAGATACAGACATGCTGAGTCCTGAGTTTGCCTTTCTCGTCTGTCTGTCACATATGACTCCAGTAGTTAAGATCCTGAAAGGTTTATAAAAGAAAGAAACCCCAAATCTGCATATGAACTGTGAGGTCCTCCTTTCAAGTGGTTCCAGGTTAGAATATGTTTGACCATGAAAGCAGGATGGTGGGGATAAAATGCCCTGAGAAATCTATGGGCAGAGATGGGAGCAGATAGATGTGGTGCACTTCGCCTAAGTGCAGATCACTTAGCTGCATAATCAGCTTGTACTCCCGAGAATTATGCAGTCGCTGTCTAGCCCCCATTAGATTGAATGTGTTGCTACTCCAGTTAATTGCATATCGGCAAATTGCATAATTCAGCTATATGCACCCTGAACCGAGTTCCAAATGCCATCCGGTGCAAAGTAATCAAACTAGGGCAGTGGCGAGCCGGAATACTTATGAGGCTCTGCCCATTTGTCACATTTGGTTTGCATGGTCGATGTTGTAGAGAAGGCAGCGCATTGGTCACAGGCCTGTGTGCTGTGGACCCCTGTACACACACACACACACACACACACACCCGCCAGAACAATCTCATGTAGTCCCCACCCCAAGGCTCATTACAATGACTCCAAGAAGAAAATGGAACGTCAGCATGTGGAAATCCGATTTTAAAAATTAAAAATTTAACTCATGACAACAACAAAAATAATTCACTCATAACCATGGCTCTTTTTTCTTTCCAATGCCAAATACTGAAACAATTTTTTTCAAAAACTCATCTTGCTTTTATTCATATGGTCACTGAGTATTTAGTCCATTGCCTGGTATAGTCATTTTCCATGCATTGCCCTACTTAAATCTCCCAAAACTTCTATTAATTTTTTTTTCTTTTTAAATAACTGTTAAGTAGCCAGAACAGAGATCAGGTTGTCTGCTGGGCATGCTCAAATTCAGGCTCTGAGCCAGGATGGGGCAGTACACCTAGGTAGGCACACACCTGGATTGGCCCTATCTAGGCCAGGTGAGCTTAATTCAGCCAATGGGGTCAACCAGTACCATTGACCACACCTCCCAGCAGAGGGCCCTGAGAAACCAGGATTTGGAGCCCACCGTCTAACCTCTTTCCAGCTGCTCCTCGGCCAGACTGGAGTTTCTCTGGCCTCAGGTTTCCACATGTGGGGTGAAGTGCACTGAGGGTGCCTGTGTAAAATCTGAAACTCCTTCCATCCTTGATAAACACTCACTTGGATCACAAAGCAGACTTCGGCGTGAGTTCTTTCTCGTGCTAGTGGTAGGACCAAGGTGTTTCAAACCCGAGATCTATCGTAACCACTGCCATTGAGCTGATTCTAACTCACAGGGAGCCTCCTGCACAGAGAACGGCTCCAGATGGCCTAAATTTGCTTCAACCAAAAGTTGAGTTTTAGATAATATGCTCTGCATGTTGTGTTGTTATTAGACGCTGCCAGGTAGGTTCAGATTCATAGTGACCCTTTGTACAATGAAAAGAAAGACTGCCCAGTCATGAGTCACAGTCAGTGCTGTCTTGGAGCCCGTCTGCAGGCCCTGTATCCACCGTCTCTTCCAGTGTCGCTCTACTTTTGCTGACCCGCTGCTTCACCGGGCATGATCTCCTTTCCCAGGGACTTGCCACCTGCCCAAAGCGAGGAAAATCTCTCCTCTGCTCTTGCTTTGAAGGAATGATGCGGGTGGACTGCTCGCAAGGCAGTTGTCGTTTTCCCAGCCATCCCTGGTATTTTCATTGTTCTCCACGCGCATCGCAGTTCAAATGGATCGATTTTTCTTGTTTCCCTTACCCATATCCAGCCTTCACGTGACTTTGAGAATCTTAAAAATGCCATGGCATAGGGAGTCCTCAAAGTGACATCACTGTCACTTTAGCACTTTAAAGAGGTCTTCGGTGGCAGATTTCCCCCATGCAGTAAGTCATTTGATGTCTTGGCTGCTATTCTCATGAGCGTGGATTGTGGAGTCAAGTAAAATTAACTCCTTGACAACGTCAATCTTCTGTGTGTTAGGCTGGATTGATGAGAGAAACAAATCCAGTGACATTCAGATGGGATGTAAGAAAGAGCTTTATCTGAAGAAGTACTTGTAAATTAGGAAAGTATCCCAGTTCAGTCCAACCCAAGTCCGTAAGTGTGACCCTAGTCTATCAGGCCTTCTTTAGACTCACGTAGCCTCATACAATGAGCAGAATGCTGGAATTTCACAGGCAAGTGTGTGCAAAATCTTGTGGATCCAATGACTCATCTCCAGGACTCTTGACAGCAACCAGGATCAGCTAGCAGGAAGGGGAACGCAGAAAGAGAAAAGGAGGTTCCCATAAATCTCCCTTTAAAATTTTTATGTTTATGATATTTAAGATTCTATCTTTTATTTTACTTTTTAAATCATTTTATTGGGGGCTCATACAGCTCTTATCACAATACATACATGCATCCATTGTGTCAAGCACATTTGTACATTTGTTGCCATCACCATTTTCTTTCTACTGGAGCCATTGGTATCAGCAACTCATTTTTCTCCCTCCCTCCCCCTGCTTCCTCCCTCACGAACCCTTGGTAATTTATAAATTATTATTTTTCATGTCTTACACTGACCGATGTCTCCCTTCACCTTCTTTTCTGTTGGCCATCCCCCAGGGAGGGGGTTATATGTAGATCATTGTGATTGGGTCCCCCTTTCCCCCCACCCCACCTTACCCTTACCCTCCTGGTATCACTACTGTCATTATTGGTCCTGAGGGGCTTATCTATCCTGGATTCGCTGTTTCCAGCTCTTATCTGTACCTGTGCACATGCTCTGCTCTAGTCAGATTTGTAAGGTGGATTTTAGATCATGATAGTTGGGGGAAGGAAGCATTAGACCTCCCTGGTGGTCTAATTATGTCAGTAATTGTGTACCCAAAGCGGTACATTGTTTTGCATAAAATTTGTTGTCTTATATTGTAGGCCTATAATTCTTAAGAAATTACTCATTTTAATCTCTCTAGTAGACATTCCAGGTATGATAAACTTTAATACACAGTTAACATTTACCCTGAACCACACTCAGGATTACCACCAGGAGGTTAAAGAACTAGAGGGGCAGAAAATAAAAGAGCTAGAGGAAAGTTGTATATTTCATCAATGCTATGCTGCACCCTGACTGGCTCATCTCTTCCTTGTGACCCTTCTTAAAGGGGATGTCCAATTGTCTACAGATGGGCTTTGGGTCTTCACTCCACACTCCCCTCATTCACTTTGATATGATTTTTTGTTCTGGGTCTTTGATGCCTGATACCTAGTCTCATTGTCAACTCATGATCACACAGGCAGTTTTCCTTCTTCCATATGGACTTTATTGTTTCTCAGCTAGATGGCCACTTGTTTATCTTCAACCTTTTAAGACCACAGACACTATATCTTTTGATAGCTGGGAAACATCAGTTTTCTTCACCACATTTGCTTATGTACCCACTTTGTCTTCAGCAATTGTGTCGGGAAGGTGAGCATCATGGAATGGCAGTTTAATAGAACCAACTATCCTTGCATTGAGGGAGTACTTGAGTGGAGGCCCAGTGTCCATCTGCTACTTTAATATTAAACTTATAAATATGCACATAGATCTATTTCCCTATCATTATATAAAAATATATTTATATATGTACATACCTGTATTTAGGCCTCTATAAATGCCCTGTACCTCCTAGTTCTTTCCTCTATTTCCTTTTACTTTCCTCTTGTCCCACTATCATGTTTGGCCTTCATTTGGGCTTCAGTAATTCCTCTCTCAGATACATTGCCCTTGATCAAGCCCTACTACGCATCCTACACCCTCCTCACCGTGAATTTTAGATCACTGGTTCCGTTGTCCCTGGGTTTGTTAATACCCACTTCCTTTCTCCCATGTCCCCCAGAAACCATCAGTCCCATTGTTTACTCCCCTGGATTGTTTATAGCACCTATCTTACCTAGATAGGCATGCAGAGACAATAATAAGCACAAAAACAAGACAGAGCAAAACAACAACAACAAAACCCAAGGACCAAAGAAAAAAGAAAGAAAAGCCTATAAATAGTTCCAGGTCTGTTTGTTGACCTTTAGAAGTGTTTTCTGGTCAAGTCTGCTTGGATGCCATGCCCTGGCCCCCAAGTCTATTTTTGGTATTCCCTGGGGACTTCATTGCTTTGCTCCTTTTGCTACTCTGCTGCATGCCCTTAGCATTTTGCCCAGGTGTGATGGGGTCAGATCAGACACAATTCCCACACTGTGTCTCCATTGTTGTCCCTCGTAGCAACAGGAGTCAGTGAGAGACGTCTTACTTCCAGGTGGGTCTGACCCTATGGTCCTATCTGTGCATTGGCTGCTCTGAGCAGGAATATCAGCCTCAGGGCTTGGTGTGCTAGGATGTGTTCCACTCTCTTCTCCCCCTTGGTTTGCTCTTGTGTGCTCTGATCATACTCACCCCTATTCCTGACCTGTAGATTCAATGTTGTCCTCTGTAGTACACTCTTCTGGAAGGAAAGGGGGGGCCACGTAGTTGGACTTGGGGCCGGCCCCACAGGCATCTCTATTAGTTCCCTGCTTCATGCCGGTATGTTGCCTTCATGACTTGGCGCACCAGGTTGAAGTCTGGTCCCTCTCTTCCTCTCCTGTGGAGTTATAACCAACCCTCCCCTTGGGTGGGTTAATGCCCTGATGCCCCACTACCCATGTCTTTCCCTTCCCCTTTCCCCTCCTTTTTAGTTGGCTGCCATATGTGTGCTTAGATTGGGTCTGGCACCTGCCATACTACCTGGACTTTACCCCAGGAATGTATGTATATAGTAGCTTTTCCCCTATGCCCCTTTTGCATTTTTAAACTTACCTCAGCAGACTCATGTTGTACTTGTTCTTTTGTGCTTGGCTTACTTCACTTAGCAAAATTCCCTCCATTTCTTCCCATGTGGCAATATGCTTCATGCGTTCATCACTGCTTTTTAGGGATGCATAGTGCTCCGTTGTATGTATGTACCACAGTTTTTTAATCCATTCATCCGTTGGTGGAAATCTGGGTTGTGTCTAACTCCTTGCAATTATGAACTATGCCAAGATAAACATTGGAACACAGATGACTGGCATGGTTTGTTTCTCGCCTCTTCCGGGCATATACCCAGTAGGGAAGGGGGCTGGGTTGTGTGGTAGGTTGGTTTCTATCTGTTTTAGATATTGCCAAATAGATTTCCATAGTGGCCGTACATGCCTACAGGCCCACCAGCAGTGGATGAGAGTTCCCTTCCCCCCACAGTCCCTCCAACACTTGTTGCTTTCTGATTTTTTGAATTGGGCTATCTTTGAGGGTGTAAGGTGGTCTCTCATAGTTGTTTGAATTTGCATTTCTCTTATGGCTAAAGATCGCGAACATGTTCTCACATTTATTGGCCATTTGGATTTCTGCCCTTGAGAAATTTCTGTTCAGGTCCTTTGCTCACCTCTGCAGTGGGAGATTAGTTTTTGTTTTTTTTTTTTTTCCTTTTTGGATGCTAGCAGAGTATTGTAGATTTTAATAATAAGGCCTCTGTCTGATGTGTCATTGTTAAAGATGTTTCCCCAGTTGGTCGGCTCTCTCATTACTCTCTTGGTGAATTCTGTCGATGTACACAGGTGTTTTGTCCTCAGTGTATCCCACTTGTCAATTTGTGACTCATCTGTATGTGTGTCCTTCCCTATTTCTGATAGTCTACTCCTTGCACCAACATTCTCAAGTTTGTCCTAATTCCCTCACTGATGGCCTTAATGGTTTGGGGCTTTACCTTAAGGTCTGTGATCCACCTTGAGTTGAGTGAGGTCCGGGTCTTGCTTCATTTTTCTGCAGGTAGCTATCCATTTTTTTCCAGCACTACTTGTTGATGAGGGTATCTGCTTCCCATTTGATATTTTGGGGGCTCTGATCAAAGATGAGTTGTCTGTATGCTGATGATTTCATTTCTGGGTTTCCAGTTATTTTCCATTGGTCTGAATATTTGTCATTGTACCAATACCATGCAGTTTTGACCACTGTGGCTGTATAATATGTGCTGAAGTCAGGTAAAGCAAGCCCTCCCACGGTGTCCTTCTTCTTGGGGAGGGCTCTGCTAATTTTGGGCTTTTTGCCTCTCCATATGAATTTGGTAATCACTTTTCCCAATTTTTTAAAAGAAAGATGGTATTTGTATCAGGATAGCGTTAAACTTATATAGTGCCTTGGGTAGTACTGACATTTTTAATATATTGAGTTTTCCAATCCATGAGCATGGGATATTCTTCCATTTATTGAGGTCACTCTTGGTGTCTTGTAATAGAGTTATGTAATTATCTACATACAAATCTTTTGGTTTTTTAGACAAGTATATCCCTATATATTTCAATTTGTGCTTGGCTATTGTAAAGTTACTACCTTTTGATCCCCTCTTTGTGGTCTTGTCTGATATGAATAGCAGTCCGATAGACTTCTGTTTGTTGATGTTGTATCCTACCACTCTGTGATATTCCTCTATCACTTCCAGTACTCCCTGTGTAGAGCGTTTTGGAATTTTCATATATAAAATCATATAATCTGTGAATAACAATAGTTTCACCTCTTCCTTCCCCAGGCAAATACCTTTGATGTCTTTTCTTTGCCATATGTTGTTAATTAAACCTCCAGTATGATGTTGAATGAGAGTGGGGACAAAGAGAATCCTTGTCTGGTCCCCTTTTTCAGTGGGATTGTTTTCGTCTTTTCTCCAATGACTACCACATTGGCTGTTGGTTTTTCATATACAGTTTGTATTATCTTGAGGAATTTTCCTTCCATTCCTATCTTCTTGAGTGTCTTAAACAGGAATTGGTGTTGGATATGCTCAAACACTTTTTTCCACATCTAGCAATATTATTATCATGTTGTTTTTTATAATTTTCCATGTCAATGTGGTAAATAATACTAAAGGTCTTCCTTATGTTGAATCTTCCCTTCATCCATGGTATGAATCCGACTTGGTCATGGTGAATTATTTGTTTTATATACTTTTGTATTCTATTGGCCAATATTTTGTTAAGGATTTTTACATCAATGTTCATTAGGGATATTGGTCTGTGGTTCTCAATTCTTATGGGATCCTTTCCCAGTTTTGGTATCAGAGTTATACCAGCTTCATAGAAGGAGTTCAGGAGTTTGCCATCTTCTTCTATGTTCTAGAAGAGTTTACATAGATTGGTGTCAGTTCTTGCCTGAATGCTTGGTATAATACTCCTGTGAAGCCATCTGGTCCGGGGGATTTTTTTGTTGGTAATCTCTCTATAACATTGTCTATTTCTTCTGTTGCTATGGGTCTGTTGATATTCTTGATATTCTTTGGGGACAGTCTAGGGAGGGATTGTTTTTCCAAGTATTAGTCTATGCCTTCCACGTTGTTGAATTCATTAGAGTACAGGCCCTTGTAGTACAGTGTAATCATCCTTTTGATCTCATTAGGGTCCATTGTAGTGTCCCCTGTTTCATTCCTCATCCTTGCTATTGAAATTTGTTTCCTTTCCTTGGTTAGGTTTGCCAGAAGTCTCTTGATTCTGTTAATCCTTTCAAAGGACGAACTTTTAGCTGCATTAATTCTTTCTATAGTTTTCTTGTTTTCTTTCTCCTGAATCTCAGCCCTGATTTTATTATTTCTTTTCTTTTGCTATTAGTAGGATTATCCTGTGGACTCTGCTCTAATTGCTGTAAATTTTGTGTCAGCATATCAATAAGTCTATCTTCCTTTTTCATGTTGAATGATTTTTCTATCAAACTTCCTCTGATAACTGCCTTTGGTGTGTCCCAAACATTTTGGTACATCATAATCACATTCTTATTGATTTCTAGAAACTTCCTAATTTCAACTCTGATCTGGGCCAGTACCCCCTCCTTTTGCAATAGAGAGTTATTCATACTCCAATTGTTTGCCCTTGTTTTCTTAATTGTCCTTTTGTTGATTACCTGCCTTATAGCATAGTGGTCAGAGAGAGAAGTCTGTACAATCTCTATGTGCTTGAATTTATACAGATTCGAGTTGTGTCAGCATGTGGCCTATTGTCAAGTATGTGCCATGTGGGCTTGAAAAGAATGAGATTTTTTTTTTTTTGCATTTGGGTGGAGAGCTCTGAAAATAGTTATCAGGTCAAGTCATCTAATAGTTATGTTTAGATCTGTAGCCTCCTTGTTAAGTTTCTTTCCCTGTGATCTGTCTTTCTCCGAGAGTGCTGTATTAAAGTCACCTACTATGATTGTTGCGCCTGTAATTTCTTTTTTCATCATTTGGAGTATTTGATTGAGGAATTTTGTGGGTCTCTCATTGGGTGCTTATATATTTATAGCGCTCACTGCTTCTTGGTCTGCTTTTCCCTTGAGCATTATGTAGTGTCCCTACTTATCTCTTGTGCTGGTGTGCACCTTGAGATCAATTTTGTCCAAGATTAGGATTGCAACCCCTGTCTTTTTTTAATTGCCATTTGCTTGGTATGTTTTTCTCCAGCTTTGGATTCTCAGCCTATTTTTGTCTGAAATCATGAGATGTGTCTCCTGTTGGCAGCAGATTGATGGGTTGTGCTTTCTAAGAAAGTCTGCCTTTGAATGCCTGAATTTCTTCCATTGATATTCAGAGTTATTACCTCCATCTGTGAGCTCTGTGATGTCATCTTGTACCTTTTGTGTTGGGTGTTTTCCTACCTCCCTTTCTATTCAATGTGTTGTGCATGTGTGTGTGTGGTTCATTCTTGCCTACTTTCCTCCCTTGAGCCCATGCTATTTGGGGGTTGTTTTCTCCTTGTTGCCCTCTGGGTGGGGTCATTCTGTGTGGTGGCCTCTTATTTGTGCTGGGTGAGTGCTGTTCTTGTGCCCATACTGGGTCGTCAAGGATCTTAAGGACTGACTTCTTTTAACATATTCTTTGAGTCTTTCCTCATCTGGGAAGACTCTTACTTCTCCATATATCTTGGTAGATAATTTGGCTGGACAGAGTATTCTTGGGTTTATGCTATTTTCCTTCAATTTTTGGAATATGTTACTCCACTCTCTCCTCTTCTTCATAGTGTTCAATGACAGGTCTGAGCATATTCTTATTTGGGTACCTTCATAGGTTACTTCTTATTTTTCCCTAGTAGCTTTCATGATTTTTTTCCTTTTCCTCAAAGTTGCATAGTTTAACTATTATATGCCTTGGTGACTTCTTCTTGGGATTTAATCTAGCTGGTGTTCTTTCATTCATTAAACTGGGGAAGTATTCCTCTAAGAATTCCCTTTCTAATTTTGCCATTGACTTATTCGTTGTGTCTTGTTCAGGTAGAAAAATTATTTTAATGTTATTAACATCAGACATGGATCTCAGGCTTCTCTGATGATCTTATTTGACTCCTTTTCCCATTTGTTGAAGTCTGCCTGGGTATCTTCTAGTTCGCTGGTGCGATTCTCTGCCTCCTCAAGTCTATTGGCAAATTCTGTTGCTTTACTACTGGATTTTGTTATTTCACCCCATAGGTTTTGTATTTCCCTTTGGTGTGTGGCTTTTATCGCCTCTATCATTTCATCCTTTTTTTCTTATTGTTTCCCTTATATCCTATATGACTCCAAGCAGCATTATGAAGATTTCTTTCTGTGACAGATCAATTTCTGCTTCTTCTATGCATATCATTAGGTTCAGGACTTCTTCTGACATTGCCTTTTGTTTGTTTCTTTGTTGAGGTTGTTAGGGCTGAATTCTATTTGCATTGTGTTGTTTAAGAGGAGCCTGGTGCCATTCTCCAGTGAGTTGTAGAGCACTGGGATCTCTTTGGAGGACTCGTAGGAATGCTTCTTTGAACTGCCTGTGGTGAATTGCACTGTGGGGTTGGGCTACTGCTTTATCCTCCATGGTTTCACTCTTTCCCTAGCCAACCAGAATTTTATTTGGAGGGCAAGTTGGATGGTTCTCTCAGGGGACACTGGTTGTGATCTGACAAGAAGCCTTGCTGGTATGGGCACCTCAGAGGGTGTTTGGGGGTGTCTGATGTAACTTGAGTGCTGCAGAGGGCAGATAGGTGTGCCCACTTTGGTGTGGAGCACCACGGGTGGTGGCCGGAATTGAGCTAGTTGGCTAGATCACCGCCTAGGTGTGGCAGAGGTTCCTACAGCAGCGTAGATCAATGGAGAGTGTTTTTCGACCTTCTCTAGGCCATGTGAGGCACTATGGCAGGTGGGAGGATGTTCCCTCGGTCATCTGGGACTGTGGAGGATAGGCAGGGGCTACCCCAGCCATGTGGAGTGCCATGGAAAGCGAGCAGAGCTTCCCCCTGCAAAGTGGAGCACCCCAAAGGCAGGCAGGCAGAGGTTCGCCCAGCTGTGAGTTCCCCTGCAGCAGAAGATGGGCTGGATGTCCCCAGCTGTGTGCGGGCAGGCAGGATTTCCCTCAGCTGCTTAGTGTCTTGGAATGTAGGCTCGAATTCCCGTGAGGCAGAAGATGGGTGGGATTTCCCCACTGCATGTTACTCTGCAGAGGGCAGAGCTCCCCAAGCTAGGTGGAGGTCAGGCATCCAGAACTCTCATTATGAAAAGACTGCACCCACAAGAAGTCACCATCAGGCTGTTACCTAATTGACAGGCTACACTCCACCCCTACACTTTTTTTCTTTTTACACATTTCTATATCTTCATGTTGACATAAAATTATGTAACTACCACACTCTGTTTACCATAATGTAGACTATTGGTTCAATTTTGGGGTTGTTTATTTTCTTTTCACTGAGTTGTAATTCATACTGAGGCTTTCATTGTCATCAGAAATTGTTAAGGAGTCTACTCCATTCCTGATGCTATATGTTTCTTCATATAGTCTAGTTTCTCAGATTATCTGCTCAGTATGCAGATGCAGTAACTATGGTAAAAGGATACAATCTCAATGCACACCTTCCTCGATTTTAAACCACCCAATATTCTCTTTTTCTGTTTCAATGACTGCTTCTTGGTATGTGTACAGGTTCTGCACAAGCACATTTAAATGCTCTAGAATCCCCATTCTTTATATTATTATCCATAGTTGTTATGAACCACTATAGTTGAATGTCTTTGCATAGTCAATAAAACACCTAGTCACTTAAATGACTGATAAAATATCTTTGCTTTACTATCAAGCCTTCATGGTATTAAGAAATATGAGCACAAATCATCCTAGAAAATTGGCAGTGAATGAAATGACTCAGTATTTCTACTCTGACCAATATTATTGGCTGTAGTTTGTCTTCTCATGACTTGAGAAGACAAGGGAAGTGTACTGGCTAAGAGCTTGTACAGAGAAAGAATTTAAGGTGTGTTGGTTGCACTCAATTAAGGGCAGTCAGTTCATTAACCACTGTGCCAAATGGAAGAGTACTAGTTTTCAATATGTGTGTATCAAAAACTGAATGTTTTTTTCTGACAGTCAAAGCTTTCCACAATATGGCTCTTCTATTCACTAATATCTCTAGCACAGTGTCCAGCACATCATAATGTGCCAATATGCTAAGTTCATTCATTAGTCCTGTCACCCTTTGTTAATAATTAGTGATTCCAGCCTTATGTCTTACTATCTACCAATATGGGCCCTTCACAGCATCCACCTGATCTGCTCATGGTGTCCTAAACATGTACTCCTGACCGCCAAACCTCTTCTTGCAAGATTTCTCTCATATATGTTCACATTCTTCTTCTATAAAAATGTATCCCACTTGTAGAGGTGTTACATTTTGAGTTATATCAACTTAGCTAAGCTGCACATTACATTACCTAGTACCTCTTTCCCTGTATTATCCCAGGTTAGAGTTGACCAAAGAGAAATTTTCACGAGTTTTGAAGGTTAAAGTGAAGCAATAGTCATTATTCTCTAAAGGTTTTTTTGATTAGGTGGTATAAAAGAGAAATGTGACCAGCTCTTCTTCCCAACTTCTGGCCATGGTGACCATCAATCTCTCCAGTCCACCAGATGCAGAGTCACAAACTTCAGTGGGTTTCTCCATAAACTCTGCTCTGGGGTCTTACCCAACATTTGGATACACCAGGTTCACCAATTTTCCAAAACACCCCTAATTATCTACCTGTGTCAGTGTTTCAGAAGGACTAGACAGTGATTTTTTCCCCCCTAATCTTCCAACTTCTCTTTCTGGATTTCACTTCCCCAGATTTTCCCACAATAATTTAGTATCTAATTCCTACAGTGATTATATTTCATAATACTATTAGTGTTATGTTTCTCTGATCAAACCCTGACAGACAACACTCAGTTCAAGTATCAACTGTGCCTGGAAGCCTTCTCTAACCAGTGCCAAGCATTTTCTCTTCCATTTCTTGGTCCAGTTCATGCAAGTTCCTCTATACACACTAGGCGCATACTGCTTTGTGATAGTTTCCCCCCTTTTCTTTAAGCCATTGCATAAATACTTATTTTTTACCATTTTATTGGCATATAATTCACATATCATATCACATCATTTAATGGTTCACTCATATTAAGATGAGTTGTACAATCATCATCACAATCAATTTTACAGCATTTACTTCTTTCTTGTACTTATTGTTATTAGCTCCCCTCATTTCCCCCAACTTCCCCTGCCAGACTCCCATGAAACCATAAACTCAGTTACTATCTCTATATATTTATCTATCCGGGATTTCATATACTGATAGTTCAGTTTTGTGTCAAGTTCACTGGACCAAGTTTCTCAGTAGTTTGGCAATTGAGGCCCACTAACCCGCCCTGTTGTAACCTAACATAATCTAGTCAACTCCATAATGGGATCTGCTGTGAGCAGCCAAGCAGTTGTAAGATCAGAATGGAGGAGACAAGATGGCGGTGTCACCATGAGGACCCGTCAAGCAGGGATGAAAATAGATGTGCCTGGAAGCAGATGTTTCAAACAGTTCCTCTTCATCACATCTTTTGTCATACCATCTGATACATGCATCTTGGTCCACCACGGCAGCGGCAGCAGTAACATGGGCACTGTCAACCAGAACTGTCCTCCAACATTTCTTATTGATTCTAAATGGAGTTGTATGCAGTGATTGTCATCAATCTACACCGCCTCTCCCAGATGACTATAATCACAAGGTGGAGCTTGCTTTGCCATCAGATGGCAGGACAATAGTATGCCACCACCCTTCTGTGGACATTCGTATGAACTTACAAAACCTATCCCTCGGCCAGACCCTACATATAACAGTGCAGAAACACATGACCACGTACTGAAAAGTAGATTAGAAGTGAAAGACCAGCCCCTTGAACGAGGGGATAGAACAACTTAGCAAAATGTTCTTTACTACGAAGCACCGTTGGTCTCCTCATGGGCAGTGTCACAGACGTCGTAAGAAATTGAATCCTCCAAAAGACAGATGATTTTGAGGTTCTCATTAGGAATCATAGAGAAATGTTATTTTTTTGCCTCATTTGCCACTTGAGAAAAATATCCGATGTAGTCCCTACTATGTTACAAATAAAGTAATTTTTTTAAATACAAAAAAAGAGAGAGAGATCAGGATGGAATGCAAACCTCTTACTCAGGTCAATTGAAAAGAAGTTTCCTCCAGGTTGTGGACTAGTTTTGCATATAAATACATTGTGGGAAAGGGTGCCTGCTTTTTCTGGGCCTGGGTTCCTTGATCTCCAGTCCTTTGGTTTGAGTCAATGGCCTGTCATATTGTCTGTCAATACTAGGAGCCATGTTTAGCCTGAGAGATAACCTGATATCTGACCAGAGAACCCTGGATTCATGCATTTCTCCAGTCACAAGTTGGACATACTGACCAGCCTTGGATTTAGCTGCCTCTGCATGCACCAGCCTGTGGTCTTCCTACTGATCTTGGTTTAATTAGCCTCTGGATCTATACAAGTCAGAAGAAGCCTCTGGTTTAACATCTGAACCATGGATTTGGAACCGCTCTTGACTCAACTGGACTCACCTACCACTACAACTGTATGAGCCATTTTCCTGATACAAATAAATGTGTGTGTATTAAAAGGATTAAACAGGAGCTCTGTGGTGTAGTTACACGCTAGACTGCTAGCTACAAGATCAGCAGTTCCATGGATGCAATAGGGATCCCAAACTCACCTGTAAGGTAATTGGACAATCTCTCTCAGAAGGGCCCACGGAAAGGATGATAAATCCAGGGTGAGGTATAGCACTGATGAACCACATAATTATCTGCTAGTTCTTTAACATTTCCTCCCCTAAATATTTAGGCTGTTATTTGTTTTACCTCATTAATCATGTTAGATTTGTGTATGCTCATTTGCATATTTAAGATTGTTCCATACGTAAAAGTCAAGATAGATACTCTGCAGAAACAATAACAGGAGTAATGGTTCCCTGAGGGTACCAGAAAAGAGGGGCAGCAAAGGGGGAGGGGGAGGGAGCTGATAGCATTGATGATTGTATAATTGCACTTGATGGGATTGAACAACAGAATTGTATGTAAATGGATATTTAGTATTGTGGGAGCTATGTCAACAAACTACTATAACAAAATAAACAGAGAGAGTTACAGTTTTGGGAACTCCAAGAGTAACTTTTACCCTGTCCTATAGGGTTGCTATGAGTTGAAATTGATTTGATGGCAATGAGGCTTTTTTGAGTATATAATTGAGAGAATGTGTGTGTGTGTGATTGGTTTTGCTTCTCTAAAGAACCCAGTCTAACATCTCATATTGCATTTAGATTCACATACAAAGGATACCCCTTAAAAAAAACAGAATTGCTCCGGGTTGAGTGGAACTTTCATAGTACACATGTTTCCTACTAGGCAAACATTGAGCAACTCGCTCTGAATCACTGCACCCAGTGGTGTTGCCTGGGAAGGTTTTCTCTGGTTACAGTGAATTTTTTCATAAAAACAATTTCGCTCAAACCTCATATAATTCTGTGGTGCTCATAGTTGGGGTTCAGTAAGTCAAAGTCTAGGACACTACCAGGGTTGGTATGTATGTGTCACCATTTTTATTTCTCATACTTCAAGCAGACATTATTGATCCCAGGACTCTTTCCCATCATGCTTGAAGTCTGACTCATAATCATTTTCAATATAATGTAAAGATTGGTAATTGGATTTAACATGGAAGAAGACACTTATTTACCATACTTAAAACTGGTATAATGATATATACTTCATCAGCATACTAAAAAAGACTAGATGTTCACAGTGCATGTACATACAACACACAAAGATGGTAACTTCTGTTGCTTACCTCCCACCCTCCTATGCTATGTTTCACACAGTAGGTTCTCAATAAATATTCTCTGAGTGAGAGAATGTCAGTCAATGATCCCAGAAGGAGCTGTTAGATTTCTACAAACAAAAGTGAATGAGAACATCCCACCTTTTGAAATAATAAATAAGCAATATGGCAGCAAGAGTGAACCTTCTGCATTTTAATAAGGCCACTCCACAATGTATGATGCTCACCTTCCAAACACAATCACTAAAGACAAAATGAGTGCATAAGTAAATGTGGTGAAAAAAGCTGATGGTGACCAGCTATTAAAAGATATAGTGTCTGGGGTATTATAAACTTGAAGGTAAACAAGTGGCCATCTATCAGGGAAGCAACAAAGCCCATATGGAAGAAGAACAGCCTGTGTGATCATGAGGTGTCAATGGAACTAGGTATCAGAAGTTCAAAAACAAGCAATCAAATTGATGGGAAGGAGTGTAGAAAAAGTGGAGACCCAAACCCACCTGAAAGATAATAGGGCAGTCCCTCATAGAAGGCCCACATGGAAGGGATGATATATCCAGGATACAGTATAGCACTGATGAAACACACAACTATCCTCTAGTTCTTTTGTACGAAGCATCCAGCTGATCAAGGTGTTTACTAATGGGTGACTATTTAGTCCCCTGCGCCTCTGTGTCTCTGCAGACAAAAGCGTTGCAAAATGACTGTTGTTTGTGACTTTGCTGCTAAAAGCATTGAGGGATAACTCAGTTATTTCTGATCTCTTTGAGGCTCTCTTGAATCTTGCATATCCCTGTGATTGTCCTTGAACCTAGTGCTTTTATTATTCTAAGGTTAAGAAACTGTGATTAGTTAAGTAACATTTGCATAGATAAGAGTTTAGGAATGTTTAAGTTCTTTGATGTTTGTTTTGTAACCAATTCCCTTGTGTAAGAAGAGTACAAAAACCAAGCTTCAGGTCCTCTTTTTTTTTTTTTTGTTCTTTGATGCCTGATAACTGATTCCTTCGGGACCACTCGCACACAGGCTGGGAGGACCTGATGCAAAGGGCTTAAGTGGAGAGCAAATGCTTTGAGAATGATTGGGGCAGGGAATGTATGGCTGTGCTTTATACAATTGATGTATGTGTATGTATGGATTGTGATAAGAGTTGTATGAGTCCCTAATAAAATGTAAAAAAAAGAAAAGAGGAGGAAAAAAAAAGAAAATGATTAGGGCAAAGAATGTACAGATGTGCTTTATACAATTGATGTATGTATGAATTGTGATAAGAGTTGTATGAGCCCCTAATAAATTGTTTTAAAAAAAACAAAAAAACCAAGCTTCAAATATACTCGGGACTTCAGTCCATGAGATTGGAGTCCTCCCGATCCCATGCTTTGTACATACCTCTTTCTTTTCCTTTCATCCGCACGCCTCAGTTCGAACCCAGCTTGATGCGGGATAGCTGGTCTAATCCCCCGCATTCTTTAATATTTTCTCCCCTTACTATTATAGTCTTAGTTTTACCTCATTAATCTTGTGAGACCTGTGTATGTTCCTTTGTATAATTAAGATAGTTCAATGCATGAAATCCAAAATAGATAAACCCTTCAGAAATAGTCATGGGAGTAATGATTCCCTGAAGATATGGGAAGGGGAGGGGCTGATAGCAATGATGACTGCACAACCCCACTTGAGGGACGTGAATAATAGAATTCTAGGTGAGTGGATACATTGGCTTGTGTAACGTAATGGCAAATAATAATAATAATACCATATATAATAGTAATAAGGGTTCCTGGGAGCTAGGGGGGAGGAGGGAGGGGATAAAGGGAGCTGATATCAGAGTTTAAGAAGAAAGAAAATGTTTTGAAGCTAGTAGTGGCAGCAATTGTACAATTATGCTTGATCCAATTGAATTATAAATTGTTATAATATCTGTAAGAGCTCCCAATAAAATGATTTTTTTAAAGGCCACTTCAATCATTAATGGTCCTTGCTAAGCTAAAGAAGACAAAGTACAAACAATTGTAGGCCCCATCCAGCAACCACAACAAATGTGACATAGTGCCAAGTACTTGGCAAGAGGGAAAGTGTTTCTTGCTTCCCTCCTTCCATTGTATTATCCCATTCGTTGGCAGTCATAGAAGAGGAAGACTGGGAAGAAAAGAAATTTTAAGGGAAGTTTGGGTTCAAGGAAATCAAGTAGAATTGTTAGATAGGAAGAACCGGGCCTAGAAAGGGATGCTATTTTTATTGTTATTGTTCATTTCTGAAAAGGCACCAGGAATAGAGATAATCGACTTGACACTTAGAAATATTATTTTTGGCTTATTCTCTTAGTTTTCTTGCCAACTAAAGGCCATATCTAAGACTTCTGGAAGATACCTCCCATTCCTATGCTCTGTCTCATGTTTCCTATGGCTGTTCCTTTCCTCCGGCCTATTTCCAGGTCCACTGCAGTGAAGTAAAATGACTGGGTAGAGCATGCAAGTGAAGGATAAAGGAGTCTAATGAGAGAGGGTTGGCCACTTTTGTCATTCCACTAAGTGGATCGCATGAGAAAAAGGCACATCCCACAACCACCAAGAATGAGGAGCCAAAGAGAGAGGTGTCTGCGGGCGTGGCTGAAAGAGCTGCCTGATCCCACTGACTGTCGATGGCAGTGAGTTATTTAATGTGGCTCTTGTAACCAACTTCTCTAGCTCCCACCAAAGGACCTTTTCCTGCATGGGAAAAGATACTGATAGGGTTCACTAGTGAGAAAGTGTGAACAGGATTCCCTGGAGTGCCATGCTGCCTCTGGGGAAACGGAGGAGGGAATCTCACTACCAGCAAGACCCAGAAGTGGAGCACATCCTCTGGACTTGAGATCCCTGCACTTTGGACACCATCCAAGCGTTTTTTACTCATAGCCACCCCATGCAACCGAGTAAATTCACTAAGTATCTAGCTGCAAACTATTTGCATAAGCAGGGACCTTAGCAACTCACAGCAACCTGATGTACAACAGAATGAAGCATTACCTGGTCTTGTGGCATCCTCATGATTGGTCTTATGTTTGAGCCCACACCAAAAGCCTAGTGGTGACAAACACAAACGCAAAAGCAAACAGCTATGCTTGAAACTGAACACAAATTACAAAAACGCTCAGGCGGATGAGAAGGTAAAGAGAACAAGCTTATTTTATTGGGTCCATATTCAAAGATAATCCTTCTCCCTGATCTTTGTGGCACAAACAATGTGGATGCTAAACAGGAAATAAAGGGTACTATTTATCTTGTGTAAGTTCTTTCTCACTTGAATATTGTGTGTCTACTCTTGATTTCTCACTGGGAAAGCAATTTCTTTTTTTCAGATCTCATGGACTATATATATTTAAATTATTTTATTGGGGGTTCTTAGAGCTCTTAGAAATACCATACATCAATTGTATCAAGCATATTTGTACATATGTTGCCATCATCATTTTCTAAACATTTACTTTCTATTTGAGTCCTTGGTAATCAGCTCCCCTTTTTTTCCTTCCCTTCCCCCTTCCCACCCTCATGACCTGATAAACTATAAATTATTTTTGTTTTCATATCTTACAACGACTGCTGTCTCCCTTCATCCACGTTTCGGTTGTTCATTCCTCTTGGAGGGTGAGGATTATGTGTCAATCATTGCAATTGGTTTTTCTTTCCTTCCTTCCTCCCCACACCTTCTCACTATCCTCCTGGTATCACTACTCCCAATTCTGTTCCTAATGGGTTTTTCTAACCTGGATTACATGTGTCATGAGCTCTTAACTGTACCAGTGCACATGTTCCAGTCTAGCCAGAACTGAAAGCAGGACTGGGGTCATGAGAGTGGGGCGTGAGTAAGCCTCAAAGAACCAGAGTAATATTGTGTGTTTCACCAGTGCTATACTGTACCCTGGATGACTCATCCCTTCCTTGTGACCCTTCTATGAGGGGATGTCCAATTGTCTACAGATGGGTTTGGGGTCTCTGCTCCAACCCCCTTCATTCTCAATATAATTTTGTTTTGTTTGGGGGCTTCTGGTGCCTGTTACCTCGACACCTCATAATTGCATAGGCTGATGTGCTTCTTCCATGTGGGCTTGTTGCTTCTCTGCTAAATGGCTGCTTGTTTAACTTCAAGCCTTTAAGACCCCAGATGCTATATCTTTTGATCAAGCCAGGCACCATCAGCTTTCTTTACCACATATGCTTAGGCACCCATTTTGTCTTCAGTGATCGGTCGATCGTGTCAGGAGGGTGAGCAACACAGACTTCCAGGTTATTAGGACAAAGTGTTCTTGCATTGAAGGAGGGCCTGAGCAGAGTCCTGAAGTCTGCCCACAACCTCACTGCATTGCCATATAAATATATGTACCTAGACCAATACCTCTATTTTCATGAATTAATGTATTTACATATGTACAAACCTATGCTTATATCTCTATACATAACTCTGCTTCCTAATCAGTCTTCTGTTTCCTGTTACCTTATTTTGCCCCACCATCAGCCTCCCACTTCTGCCTCTTAGTAATTCCTCTCAACTAGATTGCTGTTGCACCAGCACCACTGGGATTACTATGTCCTCCTCATTGTTGATTTTAATTCCCTAGTTGTTCCCCTGTCTAAAGCGTTGTTTGCTCACATTCCTCCCCCAGGTTGCTCCAGAACCTTGGATCCATTGCTTTCTCCTCAGGCTTGCTGCCCATTCCTATCTTATATTGGGAGGCAAAACAACAATAGCAGAGACAAAAAAAAGATTGAATAAAAAGAGAGGGGGAAAAAAAAGGCAAAAGCATACATAATTCCAGATCTGTCTGCTGACCTCTATGACTATCTTCCCACCAGTCCGGGGGGTTCCAGGAACTGCCCCTCCTAACCTAAAGTCTATTTTGTGTGTGGATTGGGGTGTGGGGTTCTCCGGGGTTTTGTGACTTGGCTTTGCTCCCATCGACACTCTGTTATGTTCCTTTCTTGGTTCACTCCACTGTGGGGGCGGGGGGTCAGACCAGACTAACTGCCCACCGTGTGTCCCCAGCATTGTCCTCTGTCAGGCTCTAGTAAGGGGACACATGTTTTGAGCTGTGGTTGGCCCTACAGTCCTCTCTGTACATTAGTAGCTCCATTCAGGATGTCATCCTCGGGGCTTGGTGTGTCAGTATGGGGTCTAGTCCCTCACTCTCTTTTTTCCTTCTGGGTTTGCTTCTGAATGAACGTGGGAGGCTGGCCCCGGTCCTGTCCCCAACCTGCATATTTAATATCCTCTGTGGCACATATTTCTAGGGGGGGGGACCAGTTTAGCTTTGATTATGGCCAGCCCTGTAGACCTCTTGTTCATGAGTTGCTCCATGTGGTTACATTGCCCCAAAGGTTGGGGTCTGCACTCACACTGCCATTTCTGTGAGACATAAACGATACTCTCCACTGGGAGAGCAATTTCAAGAAGAAACCAACCAAATCCACTCCAGAGTTGGTTCTAACTCATACGCACCCCATAGGGTTTCTGAGGCTGAAAATCTTTACAGGGAAAGATAGCCTCCTCTTTGTCCCCAGGAGAGGCTGGTGGACTTGATCTGTAGACTTGCAGTTAGCAGTCAGCATGCTGGACAGGTCCGTCAGGCCTCCTTAATTCCAAGAGCACTGCCTCTTGGAGCAAATGATCCTAAAACGAACCCGCTTCAAACACAGTTTCTCCACTAGACTGAAAGTAGTGTGAAAACAGACATCATTCTTATTTGTATTTACATTCCTGGGACTAAAACCAGGTCTTGAACAGAGTGAGTGGTCGATAAATGTTTGCTTAATTAATTAGTGCATTTTACTCTATTAGTGTGGTAGACAGAATAATGGTGTCCATGTCTTAATTCCTAGAACCTTTGAATAATTACCTTTCATAGTAAAAGTGACTTTGCAGATGTAAGGATCTTAAAATGAGAAATGATTACACAGATGAGGTCAATGTAATCTCAAGGGGTCTTCTAAGGTAAGGAGGAAGCAGGAGAGTCAGAAAAGGAGAGATAAGAGCAGAAGCAAAGGTGGGAGTGGTTGCAAATAAGGTAGGAAGATATCCTCTGGAATCTGGACAAGTCCAAGAGTCCTCCCCAGAGCCTCCGGAGGACACAGTCCTGCCCATGCTTGCATTTTGCTCAAACAAAAAATAATTAAACCCGTGCCATTGAGTTCATTTTTCCCTATTGAAATGTTTACTCTCACATGCAATCCCTTCTCATAATCCCAGAAAAACATAAAAGAATATTAATTTTTGATTCACTACACCATAATTATCTAGTCCTTTCTTACTCACAGTGACCCTATAGGACAGAGTAGACCTGCCCCCCCTAGGATTTCCAAGGCTGTAAATCTTTACAGAAGTAAATAGCAACACCTCTCTCTGCAAAGCAGCTTGTGGGTTTGAGCCACCAACTTACCAGTTAGCGGCCAAGCCTTAACTACTGCACCACCAAGCCTCCTCTAGTTTTGACCTGAGGCATTATTTGAACGTCTAACCTCAAGAAATGGAAGATAATGAATGTGTATTGTTTGATCCACTAAATTTGGGGTAATTTGTTAGAGTAGCACCGTGAAACAAATGCAATTAGCATTAACTTTGCTAAGTCATTAAAACAATAGCCTCTACTGACTATGTAAGGAGAACCACAGTGCCAGATGTTTTACAAACATGTCTCATTAACTCTCGGAACTGTCGTTGTTAGGGACAGTGGAGCTGATTCTGATTCCCAGGGACCCTGAATGCACACAACAGGAGGAAATACCCCAGAACTGGTGTTTGAACACATTACTGCAGCCACTCTGTCGATCTGGCTTGCCAAGGCGCTTCCTCGGTTTTTTGTGTGTGTCTCCTCTACTAATTACCTTCACTCCAAACGTATAATTAAGGAAACTGGGGTTTAGGGGATGAAAAGGAATTCTGGTAATGTTGTGGGCTAGGTGTTGGGCATCTAACCACAGGTGTTGGGCTTTCAAACCCACCATTCACTCCTCCAAAGAAAGGTAAGATCATGCCAACCAAGATTTACAGCCTCAGAACCCCCTCTATGGGTTTCTAGGAGTTGGAATCAACTTGTTGACAGTGGGGTTGTTTGGGTTGGGTTAGGTTGGGTTTGGGTTGGGTTGGGTTGGGTTGGGTTGGGTTTGGTGTGGTGTGGTGTGGTTTGGTTTGGTTTGGTGTGGCTTGGTGTGGTTGTTTAGAAAATCTAAGTTACATGGCCAAGGCCATACAGTTAGCTGGTGACAAAGATTTGAACTCAAGTAGCCTAATTCCAAAGCATCCTAGTGATACAATGGCTAGACAGAAGGCTGGTTGGCAGTTCCAACCCACCAAGTGACTTCAAGGGAGGACTATCTGGAGAGCTGCTACCATAGTCTACAGCCTAAACAACCCTATGGACAGTCCTACTCTGCCACATGGGAGAGCTGCTACCATAGTTTACAGCCTAAACAACCCTATGGACAGTCCTACTCTGTCACATGGGAGAGCTGCTACCATAGTCTACAGCCTAAACAACCCTATGGACAGTCCTACTCTGCCACATGGGAGAGCTGCTACCATAGTTTACAGCCTAAACAACCCTATGGACAGTCCTACTCTGTCACATGGGAGAGCTGTTACCATAGTCTACAGCCTAAACAACCCTATGGACAGTCCTACTCTGCCACATGGGAGAGCTGCTACCATAGTTTACAGCCTAAACAACCCTATGGACAGTCCTACTCTGTCACATGGGAGAGCTGCTACCATAGTCTACAGCCTAAACAACCCTATGGACAGTCCTACTCTGCCACATGGGAGAGCTGCTACCATAGTTTACAGCCTAAACAACCCTATGGACAGTCCTACTCTGTCACATGGGAGAGCTGTTACCATAGTCTACAGCCTAAACAACCCTATGGACAGTCCTACTCTGCCACATGGGAGAGCTGTTACCATAGTCTACAGCCTAAACAACCCTATGGACAGTCCTACTCTGTCACATGGGAGAGCTGTTACCATAGTCTACAGCCTAAACAACCCTATGGACAGTCCTACTCTGTCACATGGGAGAGCTGTTACCATAGTCTACAGCCTAAACAACCCTATGGACAGTCCTACTCTGTCACATGGGAGAGCTGCTACCATAGTTTACAGCCTAAACAACCCTATGGACAGTCCTACTCTGTCACATGGGGCTACCATGAATTGAAATCAACTCATTGGCACCTAAAAATAATAGTCTAACTGCATGTTATACTGCTGTCCATGCTAGTTCTGAGAGGTGTGGAAAATGAGAAAACGCCAAGGCACAATAATATGGAAAAGGCCAGTCTAACAGAAGTGTCCCACCAGACAGAACAGATCCCACATATCAGATGACACATGGCCCACATTTCATGAGCACAAGAGTGTAAGAAAGCTGGAGTACACTGGGCTGGCTGGAGCTGGACTTTGGAAGATGCTCAGAATACGGACACCAGTATATTGTGGCTTCCCTTCCAGGCTGGGGTTAAGGAAATGAGCAGAGGGCCGTGGTGGAGATGAGGCATGGAAGTGGAGAAAGAAGATCATCAACAAAGCCTGGCCGGGAGGGAGGGGGGTCGGCATCGGAAAAAGAAAGACACGATGATAAAATATTTCATTTTTTATTGGAATGATAACATTTTGAGTGCCTATTACACCATATGGGACACAGTATCATTGGTTCGTTTCTTTAATCTACACACACACACACACACACACACACACACACACACACACACACACTATACCAAAGAAGCATCATGAGCTTCATTTTACAAAAGAGGACATTCATATCCAAATTAACATCCAGAGAGATTAAATAATTGCTCAAAGACACCAAGATAGTTTGATATTAAATACATTCTTTTCCCTTTGCTTTTGTCCCAGAAATCTCATCCCTTCCCTGAATAGAAGCAAGTTTCCATTAAAGGAAGAACAGCAGGCAGGAAAATATATTTATTAAAGGCAAGGACTGCTTCAGCGACTTGGCATATAAAAGGCAACCAAGTCAAGGCTAGACTTATTGCACCAGTCATTCAGCAACACTGGGTGACCAGGCCTGTGCTGAGAACTGTGACTTGAGAGATCCGAACACATAGTCCCAGTCAGCCTTACTAAGAGCCCACCATGCAGTGAGGGAGACAGGTAAGAAAAGGTTCTCCAGCACCTCTGTTGGCAACTGTTTGCCTTTAGGGAGGGAAGCTTGAAAAATCCGTGGGAGGAGTGGAATGTCATTTCTATCCATAATCTTTTCTGACTTCAAGAGAGACAGGGAAGGGAAGAAACCCGAAACAAACATGAGAAATTACTAACATATGTGGAATCCTGGTGCTGAATCCACAGGTGTTTATTCCATTACCTTTGTATGATTCAGTTGTTTGTAAGTATGTTCAAAAGAAGAAGAAAAAGAGTTGCCTTGGGGTCAATTGCAACTCACGACGGCCGCATGTGTGTCAAGCAGAACTACTCCATGTTTTTCAGAAGGCTGTGCCCTCTCAGAAGCACATCTCCTGGCCTGCCTGCTGAGGCACCGCTGCGTAGTCTTGAACCACTGAACTCCTCTTTCATAGCCAGGAACATGTTGTCTCCACCCAGAACCTCCAAAGGTATCACAATAAGGCCAAAGGCAATAGTGCAATAAAGAGGTGCTCCTACTATTCCTTAAAGATACTGACAATAACCTAGTCAGTGCTAGATCAGAGGGAGCCATAGGGTACCACAGAAGGATGGAGGAGGGGCGTCCACTCCGGCAGAAGCTTCAGCATCGGCAAGACGTTTAGGAGTGAAGGAATGGAAAAGTAAGCAAGGGTCTCAGAGGAGTGGGGATCAGGGCACATGTCAAACAACTCGAGGGGAGAGGGGAAGAAATCACAAGTGTCTGGGACTCCAAGAAAAGGAAGAAGGTGGCATCCAGGAGAATTATTTAGTTTCCCACTTGGTGGATGTGCCACTATTTCCTGGCATTAGGAACACACGAGGGATAAGACTAGAAATGAAGATAACAACTGAAAAGGCGATGTCATGAGGAAATCTAAGTAAAGCTGTTTTCATGGGCACCTGGCATTCTTGGGGCCTTGGTGGCATAGCAGTTCTGCGTGGGCTGCTAACTGCAAGGTCGGAATTTCAAACCCACCAGCTGCTCCGAGGGAGGGAGGAAGATGGAGCTTTCTGCTCCTGTCAAAAGTGACAGTCTCAGAAACTCACAGGGGCAGTTCTCCCTTGTCCTTGAGGGTTTCTGTGAGTCAGAGTTTGGAGTTGGGTTTTGGCATGATTACATTACATATAATATATAGATGAGAAAGTCGAAGCTCCAACTGGTGAGTTCTCCTTCCCAACACAGCACATTCAGTGGCAGAGGAGAGAATCTGAATGCAGGAGATTTGACTCCCAGGCCCACATGGAAGTAACTATCGTGTAGGAAAGGGGTGCTTGTCATATATTGTTACAGACTCTACAGAAAAGTCCAGTGTGGACTCCAACAATAAGAAAGCATATTTGAACAACAAAATGGGTGAGGGAAGTAAGGCTCTGAGACCAATCAGTTTCCTGTTACAGCTATAAGTCACCAGAAATTTAATGGATTAAAACACACCCATTTATTGTGAACATTCTGTAGATCCAAAGTCTAAAACAAAGGTCGCTGGGCTAAAATGAAAGTGTTAACTGGACTGGGTCCTCAGTAAGCTCTAGAGGAGAATCCACTGCCTTGCCAATTCAAACTCCCAGAGGCTGCCCACAGCCCCTGATCCATGGTCCCTTACATCTCCCAAGTCAGCAGCCCCATCACCCTAACCTCTGCTTCGGTCACACCTCCTTCTCTGATTGCCTCTTCTGACTGACTCCCTCTTCACTTATCAGGACAGGCTTGCGTGAATTATTTAATATGGTTCTTCTAGCTACATATTCTTTGTAACTCCCAGGAAATGTCTTTTTCCTGGTGGGTTTGGGTAAGAGGAGATGGGAGAAGATGCTGATAGGATTATGTGATTCAGTTGTGAGTACTTGTTAATAGAGCTCATTGTGATTATAAAAACCGGGGACTCTAACATGGGGATGGTCATGTTTGCTGGATATAAAATGAGCCGTCTCAGAAGCAGAAAGGAGAATTTTATTATATGCAAAGATGAAGCAATGGAGTGTGTCCTTTACAGTCTGAGATCCCCTGAAGATTGAATTTCCTCAATCTAGGGACAGAACCTGTGACACCAGCGGAGTGGCAGAGGACCAGCTGCAGTAAAACCTAGAGCCAGAGTGCAACACCAGTGGTAAGCTTCCCTGACTACGGAGGGAGTAAAGCTAGGGCTATTGGTGGGAGGTTTGCTTACGGAGAAAATTGGGAAAGTGAGTTTGTTGTCTACGGAGCTAGAGCTGAGCTCCTTCAGGCTGAGGCCCATGTTGGAGTGGACTTCCCTTTGGGCACATGTCAGCAGTGCTACACTAGCTTTGCAACATTGCCCAAGCAGGGCAGAGGCCAGGCAAATGGCCAGAGAGAGGCCTTCCTAGTGGCACAATAGAGAAGAGGCTTTCTTGTCAAAAGCACTGTGTCCTGATCCTTTCTGATCCTGAATTTTTAACTTGCTAGCATCCCTAGTAAAGGCCATAATCGTGTGAGTATGGTTTGTGAGTTATGTAAGACTGCTGCAACTAACTATTGAACCCT
Organism: Tenrec ecaudatus; assembly: GCF_050624435.1. Taxonomy (NCBI): domain Eukaryota; kingdom Metazoa; phylum Chordata; class Mammalia; order Afrosoricida; family Tenrecidae; genus Tenrec; species Tenrec ecaudatus. The sequence continues at coordinate 88,580,027 of NC_134530.1, forward strand.
GTTGAGAAGTAGAGAGGGTTGTGTGTGGGTGGGGAGTGGGGGAGGGATAGTTGATGTCCGACTTGGCAAAGGAGATAAAAAGATGGAGGCAAGTCTGAACACAGTGTCCTAGGAATCAGCCATGGACATCTGATATGATGGATTTGATTCTCTCCCTCTCCCGTCAAGCTAGAGTGGCTCAGATAGCACCCCCACACCCCACCCCCACCATCCAGGCTGGTCCACCTGTATAACTCAGGAGAATCTAAAAATCTTTTACTTATTATATCTGTAAAGTTGATATTGCCATGTAAGGCAACACCCAAGGAGACTTCAAAAAAATTCATGGAACAATCCCATCTTTCATTCAAATTTCCCACAAGTGTTTTGAAGCCCTTTCACATTCAAAAGTCCTAGGGATTAGGACATGAGCAGGAGTCAGTCTTCTGTCCACCCCAAGGTGGTAGGCAAATCAATGATCCTTTCACAAACATCGGCTCCATAAGAAAGCTGTAGGCTGATGTTTCATCAGGAACTCATTGGACAAAACTCTTCCTCAAGACCACTGCTTCCTCGGAATACCAGATATCGTTGTTCCAGAGGCAGAGGCTACGTAATCCCTTCCAGTTCTCATTTGTGTTGGCCTTGAGTTGAAGAAGAACTGAACCTACAAATTGAAGGCTTATTAGTCAGTTGAGGTGGGCAGGAGCTGGTACTTTTTAGATTTCAAGTGACTGGACAGAGATGGGGAAATGACGAAATAGATGCTGATCATCTATTCTTTTTTCTTTTTAAAATCATTTTATTGGGGCTCGTACAACTCTTATCACCATCCATCCATTGTGTCAGACACATTTGTACATTTGTTGCCCTCATCCTCCTCAAATCATCTGTTCTCATAGACTCTATAGGCATGGTCAGGATGGAATCCCACCGTAAGACTGCATATGTGAACAGAATGAACAAAACCACATACATCTTCCTCAAAGGGCCCTGGTGGGGTACGCGTTGGTCTGATAACCACAAGGTCAGCCGTGGGAACCCCAGCTGCTGCTCAGGGGGCGGCTTTCTGCCTCCACAATGAGTAGCAGCCTCAGAGCCCACAGGGCAGCTCGGCTCTGTCCACGGGGCCGCTGTGAGTCAGCATGGGCTGGACCGCAGTGAGTTTTGGTTCGGACACATGGCTGTGGTAAAGGTTAAATAAAAGCATGTATTTATTATGCCTACCATCGTGTGTGGCACACAACTTGTATTAAACAAATGACTTTTTTTTTACCATTTTGTTTGTTTGTTTATTTGTTTTTTACATTTCCCATCTCATTTAGTACTAACAGCACTTCTGCGAAGTCAACAGAATCATTTACCCCCACTCAATACATAACACAACTGAAGATTTAAAAACCCAAAGCGACGCCATTGCTGAGTGAGGATTTGACTTCAACATGCGTGACGATTTGATCCCGAATCATGGCAACCCTCTAGAACAGGCTAGAACTGCTGGCTGTGATTTCAAGACTGCCCCTTTGATGTGGACAGCTTCCTCTGAGTCCTGCAGAGCAGTCGGTGCGCTTGAACTGCTGGCCTTGTGGGTAGCAGCCTAATGCTTAGCCCACTGTGCTACTAGGGCTCCTTAACAAGATTGTAGAGAGAGTAAATAACTACTCTCTTACACACGGATTGCGATTAGCAAACTCAGAAATGGCCCTATGCTGAGCTAAAACTTTCTCCCACTTCCCCACATGGGTTTGTTTTTCCTCCTCAAGCTGTTATCAACCCAGGTCTCTCTGTCTGGCTGAGAAGCAGCAAGTGGGTGAAACTGAAGGGGAACGCTTTACTTTGGTTTATCAAGCAAGGAGCAAGCTAGGCCCAGAGTCATGAAGGTAACCCCCTGATCCAGGGGACTTTCAGTTTTACACATGCTTACCAGGAAGTAAGTTCAGGGGATTGTGACTATGTGACACGTTTCTGAGGAATGGTCGTGAGTACTCATTGGGACAGGGTTATGCTTCTTGACCAGGAAATGGCTTATTTCACTCTTTTTCCTAAATGTTGTCTGAGTTGGTTTGGTAATATCTTCCTGGTGACGTTTTGTTTCCGACCAAAGTTCTTTTGTTCTGGGGTCAGTTGTAGGCTGTATTTGTCATTTATGTATTTGGTTGGTGGGCCAGAACTGGTTATAACTGATACTCATTTGTTGTGGTAGGATAATTTTAAAAATCATTTTATTGGGGACTCATACACAATCCATACGTACATCAATTGTGTAAAGCACATTTGTACATTCGTTACCCTCTTCATTCTCAAAACATTTGCTCTCCACACAAACCCCTGGCATCAGGTCCTCATTTCCTCCCCTCCTTCCTCTCCCCTCCCCCTCCCTCATGAACCCTTGATGATTTATAAATTATTATTTTGTCATATATAACACTGTCTGACATCTCCCTTCACCTACTTTTCTGTTGTCTGTCCCCCAGGGAGGAGGTTATATGCAGATCCCTGCAATCGGTTCCCTCTCTGTGGTAGGATAATTTTGTGGGATGAAAGGACTCAAAGTAACAGATTGTCCAAAAGAAAAGAATAGGTTAATTTTATATATATATATATATATATATATATATATATATATATATATATATATATATATATATATATATATATATATATAAAAGCAGGTTGTAGAGAGGTTTCAGAACATTGTTCTTAGAGATGTACGATAGTTAATATTAAAAAAGAAAAAAGGGCATGTTGGTGAGGAAGTAGAGCAAGTAGAATATTCTGTTTGGGGTTGGGAGTGTCAACTGGCATAACCACTTTGGAAAATTAGCAATTTACCTACAGAAGCTGAATGCGGTCTGCCATCTGATGCAAGATCCCATTCCATATATGTAGTCCTGCTTTGACAAGAAAATAAGCACATGTGTTGAGCAAAAAGCCAGGACACAAATGTCTGTAGCTATTTTATTCATAACAGTCCCCAAGTTGAAGTTAGCTAAATGTCATGTGACAGTGAAGAGAATGGCTTTTCTGTTACCCTCAGACAGTCGGAGACTAAAACATCGCAACTCAGAAGCCAGACACCAAAGGGCAAATTGTATTACTCTATTCATATGGAGCTCAAAATTAGGCAAAACTAATATGAGGAAACTGAATCATAACTGTAAGAATGTAAAAGTAGGGATAGTATTGACGGGGAACAAGTACGAAGGAACGTGCTGAGATGTTAGGAATATTCTTCTCTTGAACTGGGTGGTGGTTATATAACTGTATACGATGAAAACATGTATCAAACTTTGCACTGACAATTTGAGCATGTTATTCAGCTGTGCTACATAATAACAGATTCTGGGTAAGGTGGGAAGAATGGGAATTCCAGAAGAATTCATTGTGCTCACACAGAACCTGCACATAGATTCAGGAGCAGTCACTTGAGCAGAACGAGAGGAACCGTGTGGTTTGTAAACCAAGAAATGTGCCTGTCAGGATTGCATCTTCCACCTTATTCGTCCCATCTGTATGTTGAGTGAATAAGCCAAGAACCTCGGTTAAATAAAGAAGATAGAGGATTGGGGGACCGCTAATTAGAAACAAGAAAACAACACAGAAGGCACAGAGCCCCATAAAATGATTTTAAAAAGAAAAGACAAACAAACAAACACACAGATGGCACAACCTGGCTTGCTGAGAGTACAAAGGACTCAAAACACTGAAGGCTACGACCTGCCTCCAGCTCAGAACGCAAACACAATAATCCCACAACTAGGACGATAAGCAGGATCGTGATAAGTGAAGAAACAACTGCAGTTGTCAAAGATTTCATTTACTTGGGTCTGTCGTCAGCCCTCATGGAAATGACAGGAAATCAAGTATGTTGCGATGGCGAATCTGCGGCACAAGGTCTCTTGGAGTGTTCAAAAGTAAAGATGTCACTTTGAAGATCAAGGGGCATCTGACCCAAGTCATGGTCTTTTATATCTCCTCCTATGCATGTGAAAGCTGGAAGGACATCATGCTTGGTAACATAGAGGTTCAGCAACAAAAAAAAGGGGGGAAACACCGGGCAAGATGGATCGACACACAGTGGCTTCCACATGAGTCTCAAACAGCAATGACTGCAAGGCTGACACAAGTCTGGGCATTGAGTGTGGGGTTACCAGGAGTTGGCACCGATGGGACATGTAACAGTCACATGGTGCCACACACTGTTCAAAGCAAAATACAAACGTTATTTAACTTTTACAATAATTGTATGATAGTGTCAATATTTCCAGTTTGGGAATGAAGAAATTAAGGTTCAAAGAAGTTAAGTAGCTTGCCCATAAAATGTTGCAGGTGTGTCTTATTCTCAAATCCACGATCTGAAGCATAACGCTTCTTTTTACCAAACTATTTTATTAGGAGCTAATCCAGACATCGCATCATTCCATAATTCAGTCACATCAAGCAATTGTACAAGTGCTCCCACATGTTTCAGCACATTTTCTACCTTCTTTGACTCCTTCATACCAGCTCCCCTTGCCCTCCTCCACTGTACCCCTAGGAACCCTTGTTTTAGTTGTTTTCTCTATGGTTTCTTCAATCCTGGGTTTCATGTACCGAAAAACAGAAAAACACATAACAAAGATTCAAGAAGGCTATCCACAATGACAAAAGACATCAGAGATAAACCCCAATAAACACACACACACACACACAGAGAGAATATTGAAAACCAGATCTAGCCCAAAGTGTATCAGAGGGGAGATCGAGGGACAGGGTTTTAATCAATCAAGTCAGGTTTATCATTTTGATCTACTACAGCCGTCTCTCCTATTCTGTTTGATGACCAGTTTATTCCCATCCCTCAATTATGGTTAGCAGGAGGCATATTCCCCGTGCAGAGCTCACAAATATATTCCATTGTCATCCGTCACCGTCTGCAAACCAGACTCTCACAATTTAAGCTCTGATACCATTCCCTCTTTTGGATTTAGATTATATCGTTTATGATCCTTGGGTCACAGATACTGGGGTGCTTCTTTGAGGTGGACTTAGTTGCCATCTCACTTAGATGGCTGCTCATTTGGAAACAAGCCTTTAAGACCCCAGGTGCTATCTGCTAGCCAGGCACCCTTTAATTTCTTCACCACACCTTGCTATAGCACCCATAGCTCTTGTGCTTCCTTCTTGATGGAAAGTATTGGGCAGGGCCATATCCTAAGAACTAATTTTTCTTAGATTGGAGCTAGGATTTAGTGTGAACCCCAAATCCATTCCTGTGTCTATGATTTTTTTTTTATCTGCATCTGGCTCCCCTTGAAACCTCCTTGTTAATATATGGTAGAGAATGCTATCATTCAACTCCCTGGTGCATAAGGATCTTCTGCGAATAGTGTCATTGATCAGCCCATGGTACTAATATTGTAAACACTGTTGAGAGAGGGAGATTGAACATATCAAATGCCTGAATGATTCATTTATACAGAATACATCCTCATGTGGGTGCTATTTACACAAACAAGGGGAGTTGGTTTTCAGGCAAATTTACAATAGTATTCGCTGACCATTTCAATCACAGTCCGAATAATACAAGTAGCTAGCAGGGCAATGATGTACTACAGCAATGGTTGGTCTGCCTACCAAAAGTTCAATGCTCTTGGTCTAACTGTCTTCCACCTCTTCACATATCATGTAAATTTCAATCTTAAGGCCTCAGGTTAGAGGTGTGTTTGAGGCAGAGTCTCGTTCGCCTAGTAGAGTTTCCACAATGGATCCTTCTGGTGTCGCCTTTGAAGAGAGTTGTGTACCTTGATGATCCAATATTCAATGCTCCAGTGTCCTGTGGCACTTGGCCTGGGTCCCCAAGGTAAGTGTTACTCTTTATTTCAATTCACTGCCATCGAGTCAGCACTGACTCATAGCAACTCTCTGTGGGTGTCTGAGACTAACTGTTTCCGGGAGTAGAAAGCCCAGTCTCTCTCCCTTAGAGCTGCTGGGGGTTTTGAACTGCCAACCATGTGGCTTGCAGCCCAGTGTGCCAGCAGTACAACACCAGGGCCACTTTATAGGCTTTGGTAAAACTGGAAGGTCAGGTGGTTGGACAGTGAAAAGATGAATGAGATCTACTAGCCTGAGGCCTGCACAGGAAGACTGTATTTAGCTAACACTTCCTGTTACATTGTAAAGGCTAGCAAGTTCTATCTATAATTACCTTCTTACAGTTTATTTGTGAGGATTAAATGACCTAACAGATCAGAATGGGTCCTTTAGGGATCGGCATTGGCTTGCTCAGTCCCTCCCCTAGTCAACAAGTAGCATCCGAACCATGTTTGAAAAGATGGCAATTCCTAAACCATAAGATCCAAAGCAGGAGGTTATTATACCTCAGATCAATTCATATTACTGTACGTTTCTTCCAATGTTCCTATCAATCAGCAAATATATATTTTTTATGTTTAATTTTTTTAAAAATTTTTTTATTTTAACAATTTATTGGGGCTGATACAATTCTTTTCACAGTTCATACATATACATACATCAATTGTATAAAGCACATCTGTACAGTCTTTGCCCTAATCATTTTTTTCTCTTTTCTTCTTTTACATTTTATTAGGGACTCAAACAACTCTTACCACAATCCATACATATACATACATCAATTGTATAAAGCACATCCATACATTCCCTGCCCCAATCATTCTCAAGGCATTTGCTCTCCACTTAAGCCCCTTGCATCAGGTCCTCTTTCCCCCCCCCTCCCTCCCCATTCCCCCCTCCCTCAATCAGCAAATATTTTTGTGAACACCTAGTATGTTCTGGTCAGATAGGGGGTTACTCAGTGGGCTGCTGACATCTAGGTCAGCAGTTCAAAATCACCAGCAGCTCCTTGGGAGAAACAGGCTTTCTATTCCCATAGAGAATTAAAATCTCGGAAGCCCGCAGGGGCCGTTCTCCCCTGTCCTATAGGGTCTCTGTCGTCAGTATGGCAGTGAGTGAGTCAGCAACATGTTGTAGGAACTGCTATCAGCACTGGGGACACAGGAATATCCAAGACCCTTTTCCTGCCATCACAAAACTAACTTTCTAGGTGAGGAGACTCAGAGAGTGAATAAGCATATATCATTCCAGGCAAAAGCAAGTGCTGTGAAGAGAAATTCAGCAAGACAAGGACTGAGTGCCCAGTGAAAGCCAGGCAGTATTTTAGAGGATGATCAGGGACCATATTGGAGCAGAAACTGAAATGGATAAGGCAGTAAGCCATGCAAAGAACCAGGCAAAGATGGGAGTATGGAAGTCTGCCCTGTGGTGGGAACCAGTTTAGCATACTTGAAGGATGATAAGGAGCCAGTAGAAACTCTCTGCCAGAGAAACGAAAACATTGTGATGCGCTTTTAAAAAGATTATTCTGGCTGCAGTGTGTAGGACTGTGGGAGGAGGGTAAGAACCGAATGGGAACAGAGTAGGTCAACCAAGAGCTGAGAATTCATCATCAATACATAATCCAAATGCCCTTTTAAAGGCCTGCTGGACTTAACAAAAGCAATGTGCCGCCTCAGACCAGTCCTTTCCACCAGTTTCCCTAAATAACATACCCTACAGTGAAGACATGCCACTCTGTCTGGGTTTTTTTCCCCTCAAATCATTTTATTAGGAGCTAATCCAGACATTGTACCATTCCATAGTCCAATCATACTTTCTGAAGTTTCCTATGTGGCTATAAGTGAATTTCATAGTCCCTTTTCTAATTAATCAAATTTCAAGAATTTTCTGAAAACCAAAGTTGGAACCTTGATGTTTCATCATTAAAAGCTCTTAGATCTGAAACTAGCTCACATGATTAAACGTTCCAAACACCACACTTTTTAAGTGCTACTGGTAAAAACGGTTTCCATGGGCATCTGCAGCCCAAATAGCTCTAACCTTCATCATTTTTCAAGTTTTAATCTCCACACACTTGGCATATCCTGATAACATTGACAGGTTAAAAGCAACATTCAGTTGTATGCATAGTGATTGCTTGCAATTAACCTTAATTTAGGCTGAAAGTAGACTGATCAGCTGCCATCAGGGCAACATTTCTAAATTTATTAGATAAGTCTCTCTAGAGAACTGCAGATTAAAAAGCAACCAAAACAAAACCTGCAGCATTTCAGAACGTTCAAGAATACAGGATTTCCAAGTTAGTAGACTTGGGCTTAAGTGCTTGCTTTGAAATTCACTGTTTGACCTTGAGTATATCATCCAACCACTCCTGACTCAGTTTACTTCAGGAAGATGCTTCTGAAATGTTCTGAGTGTTAAACAATTGAAAGTGCGTAAAGCGTTGAGCAGTAGGCCTCACACATGGAGAGCATGTGGTACTTGGCATTTCTCAGAGTTTTAACCATTTGGTTGTCAGGAGTCTACTGAGTCAAGGGCAACAAGTCACAGGCCTCTACTATTGGTGTTGAATGCTATTCAGCCTCTCACTCAGTCCTAACTAGTAACCTCTGCTTTCCCAATGCACACACTCCTATTTCCCTCTCATTGGGGTAGAATAAAGCCCATCAGAAATGAACTTCCTACTCACACCTTGCAATTCTCCTACTGCCTTGGTCTTGACGCTACTGGAAGGCAACTGACTACTTCAGTCAACACTGTGATGACCAATTTCCAATGAATGGATGTGCTTCTTCCCCAATACCCACCGCTAGCACTCCCTTTCCAGCCATTATCTGGGTCTCAAAGTTTTGCTCCTTTCCTCAAACAAAACAAAAACATGGCCATGGAGTCAATGCTGATTCGTAGCAACTCTGTGGGTTTCTTAGACTATATAACTCTTTACGGGGTATTTGACTCTTTAAGGGAAGTAGAAAGCCCCACAGAGCCAATAGTGGTTTCAAACTGCTGACCTTGCAGTTGCCTCCCCCGTCCCCCAATGCATAAGCACATGGCTACCTGAGAAAATCAGACACAATTAGCACTAATCAGCAAGTGGACTAATTACTGAGGAAGGGATGGCCTCAGGTCCCTGGAGTTTGGTATCCTCAGTTTCTCTGACCTTGGGCATTTGGGAGATGACCACGGCCTTGTCTGAATTTGCATCTGGGGTATCTAACTTCATTTCTTCTGCAATACCCGACTATATATACTAAAAGCACTAACATACACTTGGACTAAGAATGACACTTTTGGAGAAACCAATTAAACAAAATATTTGTTCATTAGAATGACTTAATTAACAATAGAAATTGAAAATAAAAAAAACAAACAACCAGAAACCTTAAGATACAGATGTGAAGCACTGCAAACATTAAGATGGATTCTGAAGAGTATTTATTGAAATAGAAAAACATGTACATAGAAGCAGCAGGCTTCAAACTAGTATGAATAATATATACTTTTATGGAGACAATGTACACACATTCATGGACAAAATACTAGAAAGACATGAAAACACTGGTACCCTTGGGGGAGAAAGACTGGGCTTTCTACTCCTGTAAACAGTTAGTCTTGAAAACCCACATGGGCATCACTGTGAGTTGGCATCAGCTCGATGGCAGTGTGGGCTCTTTGTTATAAAAGATATATTTCTTTGCATTTTTCGGGGTTTCCCACATTTCTGCATTGAGCTTATCTTCACTAATAAATATTCAGCAGCACAACGTGGGTGAGGGGCAGGTGTGGCCGAGCGCTGGTCTGCCTTTCCCCAGATTCCCGACATCAGAGTGGAGGGCGGGTCTCTCCTTGCAGTGGCCTAGCATCCTGGCAGGACACAGGCATGGAGAAAGGTTCTTCGTGAGTATTGGTGGAAAGGAGCGTCGCTGAAACTAAGCAAAGCAGGCATTATGCTTCCAGAAAAATGTCAAGGAACATTCCTGTAAGCAACAGTAGTAAGTGTTGGGTTGGGCTCGAAAGGAGGAGTGAGTGTGAGAGTCGGAGATGAAGCCCCCGAACAGGAGGCACCAAAGTCGCTCTGGCTGGTAAGGACCGCTTACTCTGAGATGGGGACTTGGATGAGAAGGACGCCCACTAGGCTGAGCCACTACGGAAACGGCATCCTGTGAGCTACGCACGCACACGCACGCACACGCACGCACACACACACGAACACGCACACACACACGCACGCACGCACACACACGCACACACACGAACACGCACTCACGCACACACACGCACACACTAGGCTGAACCACTACGGAAACGGCATCCTGTGAGCTACGCACGCACACGCACGCACACGCACGCACACGCACACGCACGCACACACACGAACACGCACTCACGCACACACACGCACACACTAGGCTGAGCCACTACGGAAACGGTATCCTGTGAGCTACACACACACACGCACACACACTAGGCTGAACCACTACGGAAACGGCATCCTGTGAGCTACACACACACACACACGCACACACACACGCACACACACGAACACGCACTCACGCACACACAAGGCTGAACCACTACGGAAACGGCATCCTGTGAGCTACACACGCACACGCACGCACACACACACGCACACACACGAACACGCACTCACGCACACACACGCACACACTAGGCTGAACCACTACGGAAACGGCATCCTGTGAGCTACACACACACGCACACACACACGCACACACACTAGGCTGAACCACTACGGAAACGGCATCCTGTGAGCTACACACGCACACGCACGCACACACACACGCACACACACGAACACGCACTCACGCACACACACGCACACACTAGGCTGAACCACTACGGAAACGGCATCCTGTGAGCTACACACACACGCACACACACTAGGCTGAACCACTACGGAAACGGCATCCTGTGAGCTACACACACACGCACACACACGCACACGCACACACACGCACACACACTAGGCTGAACCACTACGGAAACGGCATCCTGTGAGCTACACACACACACGCACGCACACACGCACACGCACACACACGCACACACACACTAGGCTGAACCACTACGGAAACGGCATCCTGTGAGCTACACACACACGCACACGCACACACGTGCGCACACACACACGCACTCACACATGCACACGCACACACATGCGTATACAACACACACACGCACACACACGCACGCACACCACACTCGCACACAAACATACACACATGCACACGCATGCGCACACACACACGCACACACCCTGTCATTCTTTTATAATAACCAAGTGGGATTCCAAAAGGTCATGTCATGGTATTCAAACATTTTCAAGTAAAAATATGTAAATAATAATAAAGTAGCACAATAGATGTTGATTTAAAGAGAAGCCAGAACATTGGAATTCATATTTAAGTTTTTGGAAGATGAGGGCATATATAGAGGTCTAAATAAAGGTATGTACATGTGTAAATGTATTTATATATGAGGATGGGGAAATAGATCTATGTGCATATATGTATAGGTTTAGTATAAAGGTAGCAGATGGATATTGGGCCTCCACTCAAGTACTCCCTCAATGCAAGAACACATTGTTCTATTAAACTGGCATTCCATGATGCTCAGCTTCCCGACACAATTGCTGAAGACAAAGCGGGTGCATAAGTAAATGTGAAGAAAGCTGGTGGTGCCCAGCTATCAAAAGATATAGCATCTGGGGTCTTAAAGGCTTGAAGGTAAACAAGCGGTCATCCAGCTCAGAAGCAACAAAGCCCACATGGAAGAAGCACACCAGCTTGTGCAATTACAAGGTGTCAAAGGGATGAGGTATCAGACATCATCAGAACAAAAAATCATATCATTGTGAATGAGGGGGAGGACGGAGTGGGGACCCAAAGCCCATCTGTAGGCAACTGGACAACCCCTTACTGAAGGGTCTGAAGGGTCACAGGGAAGAGACGAGCCAGTCAGGGTGTGGTGTAGCAACAATGAAACACAACCTTTCTCTAGTTCCTAAATGTTCCCCTCCCATCATGATCCCAATTCTACCTTACAAATCTGGCTAGACCAGAGGATGTACACCGGTACAGATAGGAACTGGAAACACAGGGAATCCAGGGTGGATGATCCCTTGAGCATCAGTGCTGAGAGTGGCAATACCAGGAGAGTGGGGTGGAAAGGGGGAACCAATTACAAGGATCTACATATAACCTCCTCCCTGGGGAACGGACAACAGAAAAGTGGGTGAAGGGAGATGTCGGACAGTGTAATATATGACAAAATAATTTATAAATTATCAAAGTGTTCATGAGGGAGGGGGGAGCAGGGAGGGAGGGGTAAAATGAGGAGCTGATGCCAGGGGCTTAAGTGGGGAGCAAATGTTTTGAGAATGAGGACAGTGAATGTACAAATGTGCTTTACACAATTAATGTATGTATGGATTGTGATAATAGTTGTATCAGCCCCTAATAAAATGATTTTTTTTTAAAGTTTCCAAAGATGAGGGATCAGCATCTCAGATGATAAATTTGAAGAACCAAAGTTTGGTGTTGTCATTTCTGGGTTTTTAGATCTGTTTCAGCTTCCTAGATCTCTGTCAACATTTGTAAGGATGATTTAGCCTCGTGTATCTAGATTTTTAGAAAGGGGAGGAAGCAAAACACATTTTTTTTCAAAAAATCAAAACATTCCCCAAACTAACTCCTTACGGTGTGGTGGTTCCACGTAGTATCATTTAGGTAAGAAATCTCCGTGGGCCTCAGGAAGTACCTTTGAAACTGCATCAGTCCTTTTAGGCTAAAGTATGTACAATTGGTAAATGACTTCCATGGCAAACAATACAATGAGGTTTCACGACGTTCACAGACAGTACTATCTTTTCATTCCATGTTCCCACAAATTTTATGAAGCCCTTCGAGGTTTGCGGAGCTGAAAGGCTCTCCCAGTCTGTGCTGGATTAGGAGTAACCCACGGAATAACGCAAGACTCAACGTCACGGCCACGGAACCCCTGCCAGCTCATATGGACTCACCACGACAGAAGAGAATGGCCCGACCTCAAGGATTCCAACTTGGAACTCGTGACAGGAGAGGATGGTTTCATCCTTCTCCCACGCCACACACACAGGGTGGGTCCCACTGCTGCCCTGCTGGTTAGCAGTCCAGTGTGCAGCCCACCATGCCAGCGGGGTTTCTGAAGGAGTGACACTTTGGCCCACTGCTCTAAAACAAGATTATAATATATTAATACACACACACACAAACATAACTTAACATGTAACCAATACTAGCACAACAACTGAAAAAAAGCTATGAGACCGTGCATCAAGAAATGACGGGGGGGGGGGGAGACACACACACACACACAAAAAAACCTGACAACTTAAGTGCATTCAGATTATTTTAAGAGTGAATAAATAAAACTCCCCCAAATCACATTAAGTGTTATGTGAAGGTAAAAGGAAAAACCTTAAGTGTACTTCCCATGTAAATTTAGTGACCTATAGTGAAATTAAAGCCTAAACGTTATTGTAAATCGACTTTATTTCCAGGCTGTATCAGTAACCCTTGTGGAATGTAGCTCATTTGAATAAGTACTTTGCAAAGCACATGCTTTGAAACCAATGTCCCATCTTGCCAAGTTAATAACCGTAACAGTTACGCAAAAATCAGAATGAATTTCCAGATCTAACTGCAAGTATTTCTTATCTAACCCTTTCGGGACCAAATCATTTTGGTTTGTAAGATTTTGTAGATATGCTTTTTCCCCACTAATGGAATCCATACTAAGTCACTTAGTGTTTAAACATTTTGTTCGGCATGCACGGTGCATTTTGCCGACTCTTCTGCGAGGCACTGAGGCCCGCCTGGACTCAGGTTACAGCCTGGGCATGTCTGACCTAATGGGCATGTTGCCAGGAGACCAGTCCTGGAGAAGAGCCCCGTGCTCGGTAACCCAGAGGGCCGTGAGGAGAGGAAGACCCTCTGCAGGTGTGTTGCGTAGGGGCATTGCTTTCATGTCGATGGTGACAGAATAATTTGGAAAAGGATGTCAACAGTGGCTGTACCGCACAAAGAATCAATGATGCTCAATTATACAAGTAGCACTTGTGGCATTGGAGAATGTTTTTGTGTATAGTTTTGCTACAATTAGAAAAAACTATATGAATAACAATGACTACAAGGAAGAGCAAACTGTTCTAGAATGGAATATTATGACAGTTATATAGCTCTTCTTGTTATGACTGAAGTATTGCATGGTATGACAGGATACAGTGCTAATAAAAACTGTTACGAGGAAGGCCCTCAACAAGCTGGCCTGGCACCGTGACTGCAAATGGACCGAACAGAACAACTGTGAGAAGGCGCAGGACTCAGCAGCACTCTGTTCTGCGTACATCAGGTCGCTCTGACTTGGAACAGACAGTGGCGTCTAACTACACAATCTCGAACACCGCACTTCACCGTGAACCCACAGGAAACAGTAAATATACTGACAAGCCTTATCTTACTGTAAGACAAAGTTTTGCACAATCACTGCTACACAGAAATATGGTGCAGGCATTTTTCCTTCCAAGTTTTACTGGCATACAATTCACATCTCATGGATTACTAAAGAGAGCTTTGAACTTACAGGACTGTAGATCAAACCCCAACCACTGCCACCGAGTCTGTTACGACTCATAGGGACTCTAGGACAGAGTCAGACTGTTCACCAGGGTTTTCAAGACTGTACATCGCTACCCAAACAGAAAGTAGCATCACCATTCTCCCAAGGAGCCACCGGTGGGTTTGAGTCACTAATATTGTGAATAAAGTGCAGCCTGCAATCGAAGTGAACTAGGGAACGCAAGAAAATGGACATGTTCAGTGAGCATGACTGTGACTCGGCTCCTCACTGTGAAGCGGAAGAACCCCCGAGAACCTAAGCGCAAGGGCAGGGATTCTGTTTTGTTTGCTGTGGCCTTCCAGCATCTAGAACAGTACCTTACACGTGGTAGACAATAAAGATGTTAGTGAATGAATCACAGAAATGATTCCTGATGGCCGCTACGAGCCAACCCAAATTCCCTTACTGAGTACTGGAAAATATAGTTAACTGTACTACAATGTACACGACTAAGCAAACTGAATGACAAAAAAATTGTTTTTTACTCTTGAGTAATTCAGATCCTATTAATATTAAAATTGGCACAACTGTTAATAAGGCAAGCGCATACAAGTATTATGGAGTATAATATTTCATGTATCCCCCAGTTCTTAAAGCTATGAGTGTGGGAAAATCAGGGCCTATCACGCAGGTGCTGCTTTCTCCGGACCCTGGTGCACCCCTGCAGGCAGGCACTTGTGCCGGCAGACGCCTGGCAGTGCTCACAGATGGAGGGCATGCGTCATCTGGCTGGTGTTCCCATCTTGTGCATGCAGCTTCGAATACAACTGCGTTGACTTAGATGAGTCAGCATCTGGTTTTCCAAAAGCAAAAAGGAAGAAGTTCACACTTCACAGGCCAGAAGATTCCAAGTTGCCTCAAGGTTTCCCAGAATCCCTGATGATCCTTAGCTCCCTGGATACCAAGGCAAAGACAGATCTGGAAGCTGCAGAAAACCAGGTGGCCTGTCATACACAAGACTGCAGCCTCAGGCAATATAAATGGAATTTGTTCACACCGTGGATTAACAGCTTTGGAGGATCAAGCTGCAACTACAATCAACATTTAAGAATGTTTTTATAATAACAATGCACTAAAAATGTGAATAAGTCATGCTTTTATTTTTCAGAAGTGAAAATGACAGGTGGCAACTTGCCCATGGAGAAGACATTACGGAATATTAGGGTAATAAACTACCTATCTCATAGAGACAGTAGTCTTAGGAAGACTTTATTATCACACAGTTCTCAAATAAAGTCCTATTAAATAAATATCATAATAGTGTGGCCTTTTAACTGACACAACAAACAGAATGATCAATAACCCCCAAAATTATATACAACGCAAACGCTGGTACAAGAAGGAGGAAAGAGTCAGATTTGGAAATCCGTGCACTGGGAGGGAGTCCTCTATGAAAACAAGGAGACTGGAGGCCTGAAAGAGAAAAAAGGAAATATGATAAAATACAGTGTTTTAGGCGTTCAGCAGCAGACGCACACAGTAACACTTCATTTACTCAAGCCGTTATTGTCCCTTCCTCTTGAAGTACTTCTATGGTCACAGATCTTACCAATGACAGCGCAGACACCTGCCTTCTCAGCGGGCCCTGAAACTTTTATAATTCAATTCTAAGGGCGGAATACCAGGAAAATGTTTTGATCATAGACTACAGTGAACAGAGTGGGTTTTAAATTGTATTTGTTTAACTTCTTTTCACATGATGGTCTGAAAACAATCCTTGTGCTTTTGAGAGAGACTCAAATTTAGAATAAACATAACGTCACGTGCAACCACACAACGCTTTCCACCCAGAATGCAGCCGCAGCAACCTGCTGTGCCAAGGGATTCGGCACACCGCGACCCCAGAGGACGGAGCGGACTGCCTTGTGGGGCTCCCAAGGCTGGGCTCATTGGGGAAGCAGATCACCACAGCTTCCTCCCACGAAGTCACTAACTCGGAGGTTCCAACTACTGACTCCGGAGTTAGCAGTCACGCACTTACCCACTGTGCCACCACACCTCCACTGACCACGCTGCAGGGCAAAAGACCTGGTGGTCTCTTCTCATGGAGACTACAGCCTGGGAGTTCTACTATCGCACGGAACTGCATGACTCATTTCCACTCAAAAGCACACAGCACAACACTGACCAAGACATACAGCCTATCTATCTGCCTCTCTCTGTCGTTGCCTGTCTCCCTCCCCTCATTATTCTGAAAGCTTACCAAAATCCTGAGAAAATTCTAGTATTAGAAGATTGTTTATTGAGAAAAAAACTGAAGAACAGTAATGAAAATAAATGCTTACAACAGTGAATCCTAGGAAAGCTAAAATTCAATAGAGCTGCCTTGCTTTTCTGGGTCTGGGTCTCTTAAGTTTCCTGCCTTTGACCAGGGTGTAGCTTCATGACTTTTCTCTGGCTCCTTGTAGTGGGAAATATCTGCATTTCCCTTCTCTGACAAGTTCCCACCTTATATATGTTCCTGCTTTTGCAGGTTTGAGTGTAGTAGCCTAGTGACCCAGAAGACTGATGATGTTTGACTTCTCCAGGCTTATTACCTATTTAGAGCTAACATCAATCAATACTTCTGCCAACCAGGGTCAAGCTCTAGGTCAGAACATGTGCTTACAGGCACCAGTATAGGTGCTGGACTCTTATCAACTTTCAAGTTAGAAAAGGAGACGAGAAGAAAAAGGATGACTTAAGGATCTGTGCCCTAGAGGCAAGAACAGCGGAAAACAGCTGCTGTATAGAACTGTGTGCAACACATAATTTTATCATGTCCAGAAGACTATGAAGCACCATTTTACTTTGATATAATATTTTCTTGTGAACTTTGTCTTCTCTGCAGAGAAATATAATCTGCATTTGGAATAGCACGTGTCATGGACATCCCTCCCACAATAAAAAAAATAATAAAAATTTCAAAAGATGAGAGATGCTTTCTCGACCTATGTTGGCCTGAGCGTCCCAAAACACAAAATGAGAGGCTTGTTAATTTCAAAACAGTTCCTAAGTTTCTAAAACTCACATAATTTTATACAGAATAATAATAATCAAGATTGGATATGCTTATCACTTACTATTTCTTTTTGAAGATATGTATGGATATTTATGGATATAACTGTGTTTTTCTAAATGTTTCATTAGTAATACTCAATCTTGTGAGTCTGGCTCCATAGTAGTCTATAATGTAACTGCTTCCATCTGAGGGTCCAACAATCTAGAAAAGAAAATTTTGAAAATTACTTATTTTATAAAAGATATAGTCCCAACACTGAGTCACTTTTATCAGCTGTTCAAAGTATAATACCAACTCACTTACTACTCATTATCCAACATTTTGCATTTATAACAATTTGTAAAAATTCTTAGGTGGTTCCTCTGATGGTCCAGGCCACATGGGGTTATGACCAGGCCATAAAAGGGATGGGGGCCAACAGGCTGTGGACTACCTGGTCCTGCTTCTGAAAATCCAGATCTCATCAAGGAACGTGGGTGGGGAAAGAGTGCAGGGCAATGGTGGGTCAACACAAAACTGCGGGCAGGCAGGGGGAGACTGGGTAAGGCCCCAGAGACACCAGGAGGTCTACATGGGAGGCAGGAACAGGGACGTAGAAAGGGAGGCACACCCAAGACTGTAGCAGATGGAGGATGCACATGGTCCTTGCTTGGGTGACTGATCAGCACCACCATTACCTCCTCAACTCCAGCAAACTCCACGATGGTCGGGAAGGAGGCCTACTGAACTGCACACATCTGGAGATGTGTTGAGGTTGGATGCAAGTTGGGGACACTGGCAACAAAGACGACACAACCACTGAAGCTAACATAAAAGCCAAGTCTTTGAAGTCAAGCCAGGCTGCTAAGGGATGAGCAATAGGAATCTTTGAAATCAAACCAGGTTGATAAGTAAGGGATGAGCAATAAAAATCTAACTCAAGCCACCATAAGCAAAATAAGTTATCTATGGCTCCTATCCTTAGAAGGGCACTGGAGTGGCTCATGGATCAAAAGAAGGGCTGCGGAAACTAAGGCCTCAAAATTGGAAAGGCCTGTGAGCCTCTTGGTTTGGCCTCTTTAGCTCTTCGCTTAACTCTGTTTGTCCTCAATCTGCAGATAGCAACCATCCTGATACCTGTTGACTGCCTAACATTCCTGGATTTACATCTTCCAAACTCAGTAGCTTCTATCAAAAAACAAATGATCCTGATCAGTGTTTACAATCTAATTCCAGGGAAGGTCCTTCCCAATTCCAGAGAAGGGCTTTCCACCACTTGTCTGTCCGTTTGTTGTACTGTGGTAGCTTCCATGTTGCTGTGGAACTGGAGTCGATGTCACGGGTACTTCAAATGGCAGCAGGGGCTCCCAAAGTGAACAGGTTTCTGCAGGGGCTTCCAGACGAAGAACAGACAACGAAGGAGGACTTGGCTCCTCATGTCAGAGGAGGGCGCTGAAAACATCATGCCTAGCTTTAAAACACTGTCAGACACGAAGGTGTAATGAATGTGGTCAGGGAGAGTGCTGGAGGACGGGCCCCTCGGCGTGGAGGGCACCCCGACTGTGACTGAGGAGGTGCTGGTTTCATGGAACAGGGTTGACCAGGGTGACGCGGAATTGATGGAGCCTTCCAGATCTACATCTGCTGACAGGACAGGACTGAGGGGAAGAAGCAGCACCTGCAAAAATCTGGTGCTCGGAACACGGAATGTGCCAAGTATGACTCTAGGAAAATTGGTAGCCATCAAAATTAAAATGGAATACATACAGGTGAATATCCTAGGCATGAGTGAGGTGAAATGGACTAGTAGTGGCCACTCTGAATCAGAAAATCCTATGAAATTAATATGCCAGAAATAACATAGTCACAAAGAATGGTGTGACACTGTCAAAAAGGACACTAAAATCAACCATGAAGTACAATGCTGTCTGCCATCAAGGAAATATAATCAATACAACTGCTATTCAGATGAATGCACCAACTAACAATATTAGTGAGGAAAAAAATTAGTGATGAAGAAATTAAAGAATCCTATAAATTCAATGATCATTATTGGTGAGTGGAATGCAAAAGCTGGAAGCAAAGATGAAGGAACTGGAGTTGAAAATATGGACTTGAAGATAGAAAGGAAGCTGGAGATAATATAATTCTGCAAAACCAACATAGAAAATACTTTTTTTCCCAACAAACAAAAGGCAACTATACCCGTGGACATCTCCAGATGGAATACATAGAAATCAAATTTGAAACAATGGAGCAGCTCAGCAGCAGAAGCTAAAACCGGGCCAGGAACTGATTATGGAACAGACCATCAATTGTTTATATACAAGTTCATGTTGCAGTTGAAGAAAATGAAAATGTCCACGAAAGCCAAAATACAACCTTGAGTCTATCCCACCTGAATTTTGAGAACATCTAAGAACAGATTTTATGCATTGAAGATTAATGACAGAACACCTGATGAGATACGGGAGGGCATCAGGAACATCAATGAAGAAAACAAAAAATCATTAAAAAGACAGGAAAGAAAGAAAAGATTAAAGGGGAACTCAGAAGAGACTTTGATTTGCTCTTAATTGTAGAGCAGCTAAAGTAAATGGAATAAAGAATGGAATCGAAGAGCTGAATAAAAAAAATTTAAGGGGCAGCTCAAGAAGGCAAAACCAAATATAACGTGCACAAATCTAGAATTAGAAAAAGAAGCAGGAAGAGCATATCTTAAAGTGAAAGGACTCAAAATGAAGACTCAGATGCTATTTTGAAAGATTCTATGGGGAAAATATTGCAGGAATGATGCAGGAAGCATCAAAAGAAGATAGCAAAAACACAGAGTCGCTGCGCCAGAAAGATGACAGTCCATCATTTCAGGAGGCAGCATGTGAGCAAGAGCCAATGGTGCTGAAGGAAGAAGTCCAAGCTGCACTGAAAGCACTAGCCAAAAACAAAGCTCCAGAAATTGGTGAAATACAAACTGTAATGCTTCAACAAGCTAATGAAGCACTGGAAACACTTATTTATCTCTGCCAGCTAATTTGGAAGACAGCTAACCTGGACAAACGACTGGAAGAGATCCATATTTGTGCCCACTCCAAAGAAAGGTGGTCCAATAAAACACTCAAACTATTGAACAACATCATTACCATCTCATGCCAGCAAAATATTGCTGACGATCATCTAACAGTGGCTGCAGCAGCACATTGACAGGGAGCTGCCAGAGGTTCGGGCTGGATTTGGAAGAGGGCATGGAACAAGCAATGCCACTGCTGATGTCAGAAGGATCTTGGCTTAAACGAGAGAATGTTTGTTTACAGAAGGATGTTTACTTGTGTTTTAATTCCTATCAAGGCATTTGAGGACCTTAATAAATTATGGATAACCTTGAGAAGAATGGGATTTGACTTGTCCTCATAAAGGATCCAGAGGCACTTGTACAAACAGACCAATGACTTACTGCATGGCTTAATCAAGAAGGAAAGGTGTGTGAAAGGGTTGTAGCCTCTCCATATTTGTTCATTCTGTGTCCACAGCAAATAATCAGGGAATATTACATGAAGAATGTGGCATCAGGATGGGAGGCAAGCTTATTAACAACTTGCAATATGCTGATGACACAAACTTTCTTGCTGAAAGAAAGTGACGGCACTTGCTGATGAAGGTCAAGGATCGCAGCTTTCAGTGTGGATGACAGCTCGATGTACAGACCAAAATCCACAAAACTGGACCAGCAGGTACCATCATTGATTAGTGGAGAAAAAGCTGAAGTTGTCGAGGATTTTGTCCTGCTTGGATCCACAGTGAATCCTTATTGGAGGCAGTAATCGTGAAATCTAAAGATGAGCTGCACGTGGTGAATCTGCTGCCCGAGACCTGGTTAGAGTTTTGAAGGGCGTTACCTTGTAGACTAAGGTCTGTCTGACCCAAGCCTTGGTGTTTTCAATTGCTTCATATGCATGTGCAAGTCTGACCTTGAATAAGGAAGACCAAAGAAGAAGCAATGTACTTGAATTGTGGTGCCGGAGAATATTCAAAGTACCATGGACTGCTAAAAGGACAATAAATCTGTCTAGGAAGTAGGTCCAGCGTGTTCCTTTAGAGGTAAGGACGGCAAAACTGTCTTACTTCAGGAGAGACCAGTCTCAGGAGAAAGGCCTCGTGCGTGGTGAAATGAAGGGGCAGTGGAAAAGAGGGAAGTCCACACGAGACGGACTGACACAGTGGTTACCACCGTGGGCTCCAGCACGGGAAAAGTTGGGAACATGGCGCAGGCCCACGCAGTGTTTTATTCTGTTGTGCACAGGGTCACTGGGGGTTGGAACTGACTCGATGGCACCTAACAACCAACGGGAAAGGCCAGGACTGATCTGCTCAGCTACTGATGGGTCAATTACTATACATATGGGAATCAAGTTAATATTCATTCAAGCCTTGGTTAACGTATTCATCATCCTTGTAGGAGATGGAACACTGTGATGGAAAGTCCTACCAGAGCCATGTGCAATAGAAAAGAAATGCGTAGAAAGAAACAATACATGTTCACTACACTTGTCCCCTGAGTCACATTTGTGGAAACCCAGTTTGTATGGTCTCTACACACTATCTTTTAAGGTAGCAATCTTTACATTATAGCCATGAGGGTAAACAAAGATTAACCAAAGTTATGTGCACCTAAAGAGCTTTTAAGGGAACCCATTTGGAGAGCCTTAATTCCCACTGACAGTCTTTGTGAAAGCGGCATTCCTGACCTCAAGCTACAGTGAAGGCATTCCGCTTCCCCTCCCCCCCTTGCTATTTTATGGCGATCTCTTCTCTGATTCCACAAGCGAAACCTAACTCCTGGCACAGAATACCTTGAGTCTTATGAACCTAGCCTAGAAGATGAAAGAGCCCAGAAGTCTCAAATAAAAGAATAATTCAAAATACTGGATTTAGGAAAACTCCTTTAAATCATGACTCCAAAAATAAGCTCCTACACATCTTGTTTAAAAGATTTGGTCTCGAAAACATTTTACCTGCTTTTACTTTAAATATTTGCCAACATCTGTTTGTTTATTTATTTATTTATTTAAAATCATTTTATTGGGGGCTTGTACAGCTCTTATGACAATCCATACACACACACACACACACATCCATTGTGTCAACCACATTTGTACATATATTGCCATAAATTTGTATATTTAGGCTGGTTTGATCAACTGTGGATCACTAATCATTATCGTTGAATCCAGAAAGAACAATTTAAAAATCATATTTTCATATAAATGGATGAGTATGTTTTAGATATAAAATATATTACACTAAATTCTGAGAGAAGGAAAACAAAAAATACGAGGAGAAAAAGAAAATATAGAATTCACAATGGCTTAAGTATTCCCTCATCCTCTTTATTTGTGTATTTAAAATGCTACAGTATATTTATATTGTTAGGTGTATTTAAAAATTGATGCATCAGTTTCATTTAAATGTGTCAATATTGATAAACTGGAAATTACATTCTTTGCAACTACTTAAATGTATGATGGAAAATTTAAATGTCAATTTTAAAATGTGCGAAGGGAATGGACTTAAGAAATTATTTTAGGAGTTATACAACCAAGGACTTGTAAAGCAGTGCTTTAGAGCATTCCTAAAGTCCAAAATGAATCCTGTTCTCAAAAACTACTCAACAATTATTTAATTTCTACAGTAGTTCAGACCCTGTGCTAGGAATTGTGCATATAACAGTGAATAATATATAATCTCTGCCATCAGGGAGTTTACTCTGTGAACTGTTGAGTATCAATATTCAAATAATTCTTATAAGGTATTATATGCCAGATAGTAGGTGCTGTCATGTACCTTGAATTACTTTCCAAAAATGTAACTGGCTTTAATATTTATGTATGTAATTTACCTTTTCACTGCCAAGGTCACAAAGGAAACTACTGTGACCAGCTAAAAGAAAAATCAGTGGCTAGAAAGCGCATGCTTCAGTACCTGAGATGGTAAAGGAGGGCGGGAGTAAAGACGGAAGTAGGGAGAACCCTTAATTCTTTTCTTTGGCCCTGAGTTAACAAATCTTAGAACTACCCTATCTCCAGATCACTGCTATAAAACAAACTACCGTGTTATCAGAGATAACGTAAGGTAAGTTGGAGTTTCTGCTACTTGCAGCAAAAGCTCCTGATGATGTGCTCGTTTCCTGCACACCATTGCCAAACCCCCAAAGCACAGCAATGGTTCCGATTTCCTACTGAAACGATTTGAAAAGCTGCTGCAAAGGCGGCCATAGTTGCAGTGATCGCATGAGACCGAAACCGACAACAACAAAAACACCTTGGACTGTGGTCTCATCAGTGCAATCTCCGCTCTAACGCTGCCCTGCCACCTCTCTCTCATAAGGAGGGTGATTCAGTGTGATCTCATGCAGGTCCGTAACCACAGCTGCAGGAAACTTTTCCCAGGGAAGCCAGCATTCACAGGATCCAGGGATTTGATATACACATCTTTGGGGGACATTTTTGGTCTACCACACTCTCCTTTTATAGGATGATGGATGGTAGTTTGGAGGAACTGAGTACAATTTAACTTCATGTAATTTCTGATGTTTGACACGTTAAATTGTACTTAGAGTTTGAATGTCAACATACATACATATACACATTCATATACATTTACTTAAAGGCTTCATAATAGTTGTAAAGTCTATAAAAACAAGAGTAAATAAAAAAACACATACACAAATACATATTAAAATGGAGAGTATTACAAGGTCCCCAAATTTACTATCATGTCACTCTGCCTTTCAAACTTGGTCGCCATTAGGCATTTACACAAATAATGTACATAAATATGTTGGTATCTATGACTTGAATACATTATTATTTTATTAAAACATGTAATATTGGATTAGAAAGATATATGAAATTTATATGAATAGTACTGTTGTCAATCTCAGTCAGTTTTAGACTATTTTCACATTATACAATAATTTTAAGATATTTCCATGTACCGCATGTATCTAGGTTAAGCACTAAAATTGCTGCCAAGTGTAACAGAGGGCGTATCGAATGCCTACTGACTGACCCATGTAGGATGATGCCAACTGCCCACTATCAAGGTAGTGCTGTAGATGGTATTTTGTATATGCCCCTTTATGGACAGTATTTCTGAAGTATATATCTGGAGTTTCCCTTCATTTATTTATTAGTTATTTGGGTATCCAATTGTATGCTTCACCTATCAGTTTACTTTGTCCATTTAGCTATTCGGCTCGCTATAAATTTCAGCCTTTGAAGAAGTACAGCCAGAATACTCCTTAGAAACATAGAACGTGAAACCTCAACACACATACTTTGAATATGTCATCAGGAGTGGTCAGTCCCTGAAGAAGGGCATCAGGCTTGGTGAAGTGTAGGGTCAATGACAAAGATGATCCTCAAAGCAATGAACTCACGCAATAACTACATTCATGGGCCCCAATACAGCAACGACTGTGAGGATAACACAGACCTGGCAGTTTCTGTCTATTGTATGTAGGGTCACTATGAATTGAATCAACGCAGTGCCACCTATCAACACAATTTTCTCGCTATTTACAGTAATTATTTGTGTATTCTCTATTAATTCCTACTGCTTGTTGATGTTTCTAGCATCCTTCTAGTCAGTTAACATTGATTATAATACCTGTTTAAAATAAAATTTATAAATTATAATATAGTCAGTTCCCTCAATTTATTTTTCTATTTCATATTTTGCTTTTAGAATTTTGTTTAAGATGACTTCATCTACCTAAAGCCATGAAAATCATCCCTTCTATTGAAAGTGTTAGCTTATTTGAACAGTGTTGCTGTTGTGGGTGTGTCTATAATTTATAAGTTTATTTTGACTCTGTCAGTATAAAGTACACTTTTGCTTACACTCATTTAAGTACCATTCTAAGAAAAACAAATTAACTAAAAGAGAACTATGTAGTTAACCCAGTAAGTCCTTTAACACTTAAAATTTAGCAACAAGCGTAACCCCTAATTAATGCCTCTGCACTGTCTTTAAAATCACACTGGACAGGAAGCCCAGGAAGTACTCGATACATTGCAAATGTATTGAGAGAATTGAGTAAAAGGAAGAAATAAGACTACCCTGTGCACCCTTTTTCCAGCTAATGCACTTGAATTTCTCCACATAAAGAACGTAAAATTAAAAGACCAGCCCAGCTCCCTGAGACCACCCTCACCTTGTACCAGAGGTAAGCTGACTCAGCTATCTGCAAGCAGAGGACAATGATGCAGCCCAGATCCAGTGAAAATGTACAGTTAGCCCTTAAGAGGCTCTTCAAAGTCAAATCCCATTTGTGTGTCCATCGCTGCTTTTTCTCTGGGTGGTTAATTTTAGGATGAGGCTATGAAAATCACTTGGTTAGTCACATTTCAATTAAGCATCAAAATTCCTACACAGTGCCAAAAGTTATGCATTCAGAAGCTCTGACGTCATTGGATTTAAAGATTGTTTATATTACCGTCCAATGGCCAATATAAGCAGCAATTCATAAGTTTATTTTCTAAGGAAAATCGAGTTTGGGATTATTCTCAGAACTAATTAAGGATAATTGCTCTGTTTTTAAAATCTCTTTCATTCACAAAGTAAACATCTGCCCACTGGGGAAGTGAATTTAAGGCTAGCTAGCTAGCTAGCTAGCTAGCGATGAAGATGACATGACAGAACAGAAGCCGTTTCCGAGGGACCTTATTCACCAATAAACCAGACTAGGATTAGTAAATACTGCTGGCTGGAGCCCTGGTGGCGCAGTGGGTTACGCACTGAGCTGTCACCGCAGATCAGCAGCTGGAATATTAGCTGCTCTGTGGGGGAAAGACGAAGCTTTCTCCGTCTATACAAAGTCAGTCTCAGCCTGTCCAGTGGCGTCGCTAGCAGTTGGTATCCACTCAACGGCAGTGCATGGCTTTTGCCTTGGAGAGGCTGTCAAGTCTGCGCTGACTGACAGCAACTTTGCGCAGAACGGGATGAAATGCTGCGTGACCCTGTGCCAGCCTCACAATCACGGTATGAGATCACTGTTGCCGCCGCTGGGCGGGCCCATGTCACTGATGGAAAACGTGTACGCTGACTCTAGCAAACACCGTGTCCTGTTGTGGCAATTGCTCTTTGAAAGATCTGGTATCTGTAATATGGCCCTTGGCTTTTATATATTGCTATTCTATATTTAGTGAACTATTAGACATTTTAGATGTTTCCAGTACTGATAGACATAGGGCAGTTGCATGTCCGATTCCTTTCTTTGATCAACAGCAATCTATTTTACAGGACAAAGACAGAGACTGCACATTTCACAACTTGAACTGATTCACACAGAGCTGAACCTATAGCCTTAGGTTTATTTGTGCGCAAAACTAATATGCACATTAAAATTTTTCATAAATTAAGAGAATTTAAACTAAATAAAACCCTTTTTTTAAATTCTACAGTGTCTGAGGAAAATTTTATTTTTGATAATAAATGGAAGCTACTATCTAGCCACTTGGGATAGACTATGAACTCCTATCAGGCAAGTATCCTAACTCATCTTTCAATCAATACAGTAGTAGGTTTTATCTCATACCCAAAGCTAGTACTCACTAAACCCATTTTAAATGATGAGATAAAACCTACTCTACGGATTGAATTATATACCCACAAAAATATGTGTGTAGCTTTTCTGGTTGAGTTTAATCAATTAAATTGTATCTGAGAGGAATTACTGACAGGTGAATGATGAGTAAGCATAATGGGTAGGAGGGCAGAAAAAAAGAAAAGAGGAAAGAAATAATATCTAAACATATCTTTGTTTACACACACACACACAAATGTAACAAGGAAGCATATGGACTTTTGCTGATACACACACACACACACACACACACACAAATGCAACAAGGAAGCATATGGACTTTGGGCCTCTACTTAAATCTTACCTTAGTTCAAGAATGGTGTATTCTAATAATGTGACATTGTATGATACT
Source organism: Tenrec ecaudatus (assembly GCF_050624435.1). Lineage (NCBI taxonomy): Eukaryota > Metazoa > Chordata > Mammalia > Afrosoricida > Tenrecidae > Tenrec > Tenrec ecaudatus. Next base: position 88,607,516 of record NC_134530.1, read on the forward strand.
CACCTTCCTGACAAAATGTGTGCATAAGCAAACATGGTGAAGAAAGCTGATGGTGCCTGGCTATTAAAAGATATAGCATCTGGAGTCTTAAAGGCTTATAGTTAAACAAGCAGCCATCTAACAGGGAAGCAACAAGCCCACACGGAAGAAGCACACCAGCCTGTGTGATCATGAGGTGTCAACAGGAAGGGATATCAGAAGTTCAAAAAACAAGCAACCCTCAGAAGGGCCACACAGAAGGGATGAAAAATCCAGGGTGCAGTATAGCACTGATGAACCACATAACCATCCTGTAGTTCTTCAGTATTTCTTCCCCTTCATATTATGGTTTTTGTTTTACTTCATTAATCATATTAGATTTGTATATTTCATTGTTTATTTAAGATCACTCGGTATAGAGTGCCAAGATAGATGACCCTTCAGAAACAACAACAGGAGTAAGGTTCTCTGGGGTACGAGAAGAAAGGGTGGAGGGAATGGAGAGCTGATAGCACTCATGACTGTATAACCCCATTTGATGGGAATAAACAACAGAATTGTATGTGGTTCTCAACCTTCCTAGGGTCGTGACCCTTTTATACAGTTCCTCATGTTGTGGTGACCCCTAACCATAAAATTATTTTCATTACTACTTCACAAGTGTAATTTTGCTACCGTTATGAATCATAATGTAAATATCTGATATGCAGGATATATTTTCATTGTTACAAATTGAACATAATGAAAGACTAGTGATTAATCAGAAAACAGTATGTAATTAAATATTGTGAAATATTTATTTCTAATTCAAATAAGTAAAATTTTGTCTGGAAGCATGGTGTAGCATGGGTAACAACAGTCTTCACGCCGGGTGGGTGCTCGTTCGTGGGCAAATCTGCATGTGGGCGGACCCGCCTGGAGACAGATAGAGGAGCAGTGTCTCAGTTCCCAAAACCATCAGAAATGTGTTTTCCAAGGGTTTTAGGCAACCCCTGTGAAAGGGTCATTCGACCCCCAAAGGGGTTGCGACCCACAGGTTGGATCATGTATGATATGAGAGTAAAAAAACTATTATAGGGAAAAAAGATAAGGATTCCTGGTTGTGGGGGAGGGGCAGAGGGAGGGGATAAAGGGGAGCTGATATCAAGAAGTTCAAGAAGAAAGAAAATGTATTGAAACCGATTGTGGTAGCAAGTATACAATACCGCTTGAATTGCTTGATGTGATTGAACTATGGATTGTTGGGATATCTGCAAGAGCTCCCAATAAAATTATATATATATATACACACACACACATATATATATACATACACACACACACACACACACACACAAATCCTAACTCTTCTACGAGTGGGGAGCCCTGGTGGTGTAGCAGTTACTCCTAGGGCTTCAATCTGCAAGATCAGCAGTTTGGAAACCGCCAGCCGCTCCATGGGAGAAAGGCAGGGTTTTCTACGCCTGTAAAGGGCAGTTCTTCCCCGTCCAATTGGGTCACTATGAGTAGGCACTGACTCGATGGCAATGAGTTTGGTTCTGGTTTGGTTTCTACCTGTGGAAAGAAGGCTGGGTGGTTCACTGGATTAAACACCAAGCTGCTAATCAGAGGGTTAGCAGTTCAAATCCAGCAGCTGCTCTGTGTGAACGAGATGCAGCTTTTTGTGTCCATCAAGATTTGCAGCCTCAGGAATCCTGGGGGCAGCTTAGTTCTACTGTATTCTAGAGGGTCATTATGAAATGGAAATCTAATTGATCCATTTTTCCCAGTGTATTTTTTAATACATGTGCTTATAAAGTTAAAGCTTCAGACTTATAAAAACTCCTATATGCCCTTTATTTATGTTAATTTGTTCTCTCTTTGAAACAGCTGCTCCCAACACATTCATAACAATCACCTTCACTTGCTACACATGCAGTTTCAAATCACTAAAAAGGCTCAGAGCCTTTTCTTGCACTCAAAACCCCCCCAAATCAATCCCACTTCTAGAGTCGATTTGGCCGTACAGTGACCCCTTACAGTGAGTCTTTAAAGGAGCAGACACCCGTTAGCAGCCCATGCCTCACACAGAGCACCACCAGGGCTAAATAGAAACCATACGCACCAGTTCAAACTCAGGAAAAACTGCCTGTAATTCTACTTGGAAATAAGCTTTGTTACGTCACTGAGGCGTCATTACTGTACGGCGTAGCAGCACACCGAGTCAATCTCTCTTGAGATCTAGCAGAGCCAATTCAGTAAGCAGAGATGGGGAAGATAAATACTGTTCCACATGAAGGTTGACAAGGAGCCAAGGCGCTTCCCCCAGAGACAACAGAGTACGTACCCTAGAGGCAGCACCCTAATTTCAAACTTCTCAACTCCTAAACTGCAAGGAAGCATTTCCCCCCCATTTTGTTGTTGTTGAAGTCATTCGCTTGTATTTTGAAGTCACTCTAGGTAACGGACTTTTTCCTTAACTCTTTGAAGCCCTGGAGTGCTGCTGGCGGCATGCAGTTGGTTACGCATTAGACTTCTGACTGCAAGGCTAGTAGTTCAAAACCATCATCCACAAAACCACTTGCTGGGGCTCGAGCTGCAAAATCAGCAGTTTGGAAAGAAGCAGCGAGTCCATGGGCGAAACGCAAGGCTTTCTACTCCTGCAATGCCTCAGAAACCCCAGGGGGCAGTTGTACTCTTTCTTAGAGGGTGCATCGAGTTGGAATCAACTCAATGGCAGCGTTAGAAAATGGGAAATTCGACCCAGCAAACCCCCTACTGGTCATATACCCAAAAGAGGCAAGAAACAAACCAAGCCCAGACATCTGTGCTCCAATGTTCATTGCGGCACAGTTCACAATTGCAAGGAGTTGGAAGCAACCCAAATTTCCATCAACTGGCGAGTGTATTAAAAAACTATGGTATATACATACAATGGAGTACTACGCATCACTAAAAAGCAGTGATGAACGTATGAGGCACATAGCGGCATGGGAAGAACTGGAGGAAATCATGCTAAGCGAAGTAAGTCAGGTACAAAAGGACAAGTACAACATGAGCCCGCTGAGGTAAGAATTAAAAAATTTAAAAAAAGCAAAAGTGGCATAGGGGAAAAAGCTACTGTATACAAACATTTTAGGGGTGAAGACTGTGTAGTATGGAAGAGACCAGACCAAAACCAGGGATGTACATGGTAGACAATGGTGGAGGAGGAGGGGAAAAGAAAACAAAAAGATGAATATAAGGAAGAAAAGGGAAGTGGGGGCATGGGCACTAATCCACCCAAGGGGAGGGTATTGTTTATATCTCCACAGGGAAAGTGGGACCAGACTTCAACCCAGTGCAGCAAGGTGTGAATGCAATATCCTGGCGTGGAGTAGGGAACCAGTGGAGAGGTCTGGGAGGCTGGCCCCAGCACCATAAATTAAGTGGATTCCTGCCCCTCCCCCGAAATGAATTTATTCCAAAGGACAACATTGGCTGTGCAGCTCCGGGAGATGGACATATCTGATCAGAGCACACGGGAGCAGATGAAGGGGCAGGAGGACAGAGTGGAACACAGCCTGGCCCACCAGGCCATGAGGATGATGTTCCTACGTAGAGCAGCCAGTTCACAGAGAGAACAACATGGCTGTCCTCACTATGAGAAATGATGCCACTCAGTGACTAAGGGCAATACAGGGGACAGCACCGGAGACACAGTGTGTGAATTGCACCTGACCTGATCCCACCACACCGAGGCAAATCACTGGGGGAATGCAGTGGAACAGCAAGGGAATGGAGTGGCTAGGTCCCCAGCGAATGCTGAAAGTGGATTTGGGGGCCAGGGCGTGGTGCCCCAACAGACTGGACTGGAAAACGCTCCTAAGGGCCAGCAAATGATCCCTGAAATAACTACAAGCTTTTCTTTGGTGAAGTGTTCTGTTTTGTTCTTTGTCAGTGGTTTGTTTTGTTGTTTTGTTGTCTGGTTGTATACTGTTGCTTTGTTTTCCTCTGTCTTGTTTTCGTGCATGTTAGTGACTCCACAGGTCTGTCTGAATAGGACAGGCTGGATGAACTATCTGGAGGAAAAACAACGGGACCGACAGTTCCGGGGGGACTAGGGCTGGGGGGTGGGGGTGGGGGGTAAGAAGTGGTGTTAACAAACACAGGGACAAGGGAACAACATGGGACCCAAAGTGGTAGTGAGGGGGGAGTGGCAGGCCTGGTGGGGAATGATCAAGGGTAAGGTTGCATAGAGAAGAGGTATACTCTAGCCCAGGTGGTGACGAAGCATGGTAGTAGGGCAGGAGGAAAGTCAAGGGAGATGGAGGAAAGAGCTAGGAGTCAAAGGGCATTTATGGAGGTCTAGACAAAGACATGTACATGCAAATATATATAGGAGGATGGGGAAATAGATCTATGTGTCTTTATTTATAGGTTAAGTTTTAAGGTGGCGGAAGGACCTTGGGCCTCTACTCAAACACTCACTCCCTCAATGCATGAATACTTTCTTTTATTAAATTGGAACTCTATGATGCTCACACTCCTGACACAACTGCTGAAGCCAAAGTGGTGCACAAGTAGATGTGGTGAAGAAAACTGATGGTGCCCGGCTATCAAAAGAGATAGTGTCTGGGGTCTTAAAGGCTTGAAGGTGAACAAGCGGCCATCTAGCTCAGAAGCAAAAAAGCCCACATGGAAGAAGCACATCAGTCAGTGCGATCACGAGGTGCCAAAGGGACCATTTTTAAGGCATCATGCAAAAAAAAAAGATATATGTGTGTATATGTATATATGTGTGTGAGTATGAATATATATATGTATGTGTATATGTATGTATGTGTATATATATATATATATATACATACCATATTGAATGAAAGGGGAAGTGCAGAGTGGAGACCCAAGGCCCAAGTGTCGGCCAATGGAGATCCCCTTATAGAGGGGTTTAGGAAAGGAGATGGGTCAATCAGGGTGCAAGGTAGTACCGATGAGGAACACAGCTTTCCCCCAGATCCTGGATGCTTCCTCCCCCCCAACTACCATGATCCGAATTCTACCTTGCAGGGCTGGATGGGGCAGAGCTTGTACACTGGTACATATGAGGGCTGGAGGCACAGGGAATCCAGGGTGGATGATACCTTCAAGACCAAGGGTGTGAGGGGCGATGCTGGGAGAGTGGAGGGTGAGTGGGTTGGAAAGGGGGAACTGATTACAAGGATCCACATGTGACCTCCTCCCTGGGAGAGGGATGGCAGAGAAGGTGGGGAAGGGAGACTCCGGATAGGGCAAGATATGACAAAATAACGAGGTATAAATTACCAAGGGCACATGAGGGAGGGGGGAGCAGGGAGGGACAGGGGGAAAAAAAGAGAACCTGATGCAAAGGGCTTAAGTGGAGAGCAAATGCTTTGAGAATGATTGGGGCAGTGAATGTGCGGATGTGCTTTATACAATTGATGTATGTATATGTATGGATGGTGATAAGAGGTGTACGAGTCCCTAATAAAATGTAAAAAAAGAAAAGAGGAGAAAAAAAAGGAAAATGTTTAGGGCAAAGAATGTACAGATGTGCTTTATACAATTGATGTATGTATATGTATGGACTGTGATAGGAGTTGTATGCGCCCCTAATAAAATGTTAAAGAAAAAAAAAGAAAAAGGGAAATGTATACAGTTTATCAACCAACCTTCATTTTTATTCATTACCTCTCAAGCTATACTGTAAAATCTAGAACTTAGTCTGAGAATCTAAAGGAAACCAATGCCTTTTTGAAAACTATCCGTTTTTGCTTCCCATCTTCCCCGAACTAGCACAGAGCCACATTTTCACAAGGTGTAAAATACACATTCATTGCAACTCAGCAAAAAAAAAAAAATGAGGGCATGCTCTACATTTAGCATAATCAATGGTGCTTTAAGGGATTTCTAAAAATCCTTTCCTCAAGTCATTTACATCTGAAAATTGGAATCCATGTAGGCAAAGGTTAAAAAATACAAAGCACTACATAGCCCAATGCTGAGTCAGTTGGTTTCTACAGAAATGTCAAAATTTTTATACATTTTATAAAATTTGATTTTACCCTATAAATCAAGCTTGACCAGAGCATATACAAGGGTACAGATAAGAGCTGGAAACTCAGGGAATCCAGGACAGATAAACCCCTCAGGACCAATAATGAGAGTAGCCATACTAGGGGGGTAAAGGAAAGTGGGGGAAGCAAGAGGGAATCGAATATCAACACACTGACAGCAGAAAAGAGGGTGAAGGAAGACATTGGTCGGTATAAGACATGTAAAAAAAATTATCCAGGGTTAGGGAGAGAGGGTGGAGGAGGAAGGGAAAAAATGAGGAGCTGATACCAAGGGCTCAAGTAGAAAGAAAATATTTTGAAAATGATGATGGCAACAAATGTACAAAGATGCTTGACACAATGGAAGGATGTGTATGGATTGTGATAAGAGCTGTATGTGCCCCCAGTAAAATGATTTTTAAAAAAATAATAAAATTTGATTTTTGGAATTTGAAAATTTTACTAGTATTCCTAAATGTCTTGCAAATTGTGCTGCTTTTGTGAACTTGCGCAGTTTGGATTGTTATTAGTCCTTTAAGGAATTTCCACTCTAAACTTAGTAAACATGCAAAAGAACGCGAACTGCCACAGTGCACAGGAGTTGTTTTATTTAACAAATACAAACTCAAGCAGACTTCTTTCTGTTAGCTTTAAGCATTCCAACTCATATTCCTACACGTCCGCTATGTCCCTTCTCTTCAGTTTTCAAAGTGAATATTTAATGCTTAACACAAGAAATTTCCTTTTTGTTATGCAGGGTGCGTATCAGTGGTTTTGGTAAAATTAAAAATGTTCAGAACCCTGTAGTCATTGCAAAAAAAAATGAAACAGATGTTGTTTAGAATGTGAAGTGATTGGAACCTTCATATACTGCTGGTTGGTGTAAGAAGGTACAACCATTGGGGAAAACAGTATGAACTCCTTAAAACTTCTAAAATAAAAATACTACATGATGCTGAAATCCTCCCACTAGAGAAATAACCATAGTGACCAAATAGATACAGTCAAGTTAATCAGAGCATTATTCACTATAGCAAACAGATGAAAGCAACCTAATTGCCCACTAAAGAGTGAATGGATAAACAAACTGTTGTACATACACAAAATGAAACATTAAGGTATAATGAATCCAAGAAACACTTCATAACATGAATGAACCTGAAAGGCTGAGTGAAATCAGTTAATTACAAAAAGAAAAACACATATGAGACCTCTACCATAAAAAGAACAAGTTTCACAGAAAAAAACATTCTTTGACAATTATGGAGATGGGAAGGAAAATCACTAAGAAGAAAGTAGGCACATATTAACTTGAACAAAGGGAAAAGAAAATAAATATACACTAAGGAGGAATCAACGCAACATTACCAAGGCAAAGGAAGAGACTGAGAAGTGCGTAAGAGTTAACAGGTAAATACTAGTATATACCCAACCCTCCACCATCAGTAACAACCTGTGAATGAATAGATGTGCAAGCTGAACAAGTATGGGGAAGAAAGCATGGCTAATACTCCCATGAGTACATATGTAATTTTGGCAGAAGTGATTTTTATCTATGCATTTGTATGAACTGCAAATGCAGTAGGTCCTATACAACAGAACATACAAGGGGCATAACCAAACTCCTTAAAGGAATGAATCACAGGAATTAGGATTTAGGACTACAGTAGGAGACAGAGCGAGGGTAACGGACACGACATAGTCCACAAAGGCAATATTCTACATCTTTTCGATAATCAGTAACTGAGGTCTTAAACGTTTCCAAGTGAAGTCACAGGTATAAAATCAACATACAAAAACAAACCAAAAAAATCAGTCAGCTTTCTTTACAATAACATAGAGAGCTCTGCAAAGGAAATGTGGAAACAATGTTATTTACAATAACTACCCGAAAATTAAATAAATACTTCATAATAAACCGAACCAGAGGAACAAAAGATCTATACAAAGAAAACTACATAATCCCACTACAAGAAACCTACATACTGTATATATTCGAGTACAAGCTGACCCAAGTATCAGTCAAGGCACCTCATTTTACCACAAAAACTGCATTAAAAATGTGCTGGAAGACTCAGCTTATACATGAGTATATACAGTAAATGGAAGAACATGCTATGTTCAAGGATAAGAATTCTTAACATTGTGAAAATGTTAATACTACCCAAAGCAATCTACAGATACAGTGCAATCCCAATCTAGATTCCAACAACATTCTCTAAAGATGGAAAAAATAAGCACCACCTTTACCTGGAAAAGGAGGAGACTCACATAACAAAGCACTGTGAAAGAACAAAGTGCGAGGCCCTCAAACTTCCCAATCTGAAAACCGACCACTCAACCACAGTAGTCAAAACAGCTTGGTCCTGGTACAACAACAGACACATAAAGCAGTGTAACTGATTTGAGAACCCAGAAGTAAATCCATCTACCGATGGAAAGGTGGACAATGAAAAGGAATGCATCAGAATAGTTGATGCATTTGTGTTATGGTATTGATGAAGAATACTGAAAGCATCACTAATTTCCAGAAAACAAACTAACTCTGTCAAGGGAGAAATACAACCAGAATTCTCCTTAGAAGTAAGAATGGCATGACATTGATTCGCATACTTTGGACATGTTATCCGGAGAGCTGAATCCTTGGAAAAGGACCGTGTGCTTGGTAAAGTAAGTCAGTGGGAAAGAGGAAGAGCCTCCAGAAGGATTAACACAGTGTCTGCACAATAAGTTCAAACATAACAACTGTGAGAATAACGCAGGACCGTGAACAGAGTCTTTACGAACTGGGAGCAACCCCAACATGGACGGAAACACTTTAAATGGGGAAGAGGGAGTCTCTCTCTTTTTAAAATGATGCTGGCGAAACTGCATGTCCATTTTCAGATAATGAAACAAGACCCATGATCAAAAATGACCTGAGATGGATCAAAAGACCTAAATGCAAAATCTAGAGCTATGAAGATCACGAGTGGAAAAAAAAGGATAAACTTAGAAACCCCAAAATGAAGATTAAACATAACTGCAAAAATACAGCAGAAAACAAGTTAAACACTTAGGTTCATCAAAAGACTTCAACAAGAATAAAAAGTGAACACATAGACTGGGGGAAAGAGGGAAATGGCAACAACATATTGGACAACAATCTAATGTCTAAAATTAACAAGAAAAAAAACAAACAAACAATCCCACTTTAAAATGGGCAGAGGATATGAACAGACACTTGACCAAGGAAGATATTTAGGCAATCAAGGTATTTAGGCACTTGACCAAAGAAGGTATTTAGGCAAGACACTTGACCAAGGAAGGTATTTAGGCAATCAAACATGATGAAGAGCTTGTGATCATTAGCCAATAGAGATGCAAATCAAAACCACAATCAGATATCATCTCACCCCAGCTTTAATAGCAAAGTTTAAAAACAAAAAAACAGCAAACAACAAATGCTGGTGAAGGCGTAGAGACTGAAACTCTCCTACACTGCCTGTGGGACTGGAAAATGGTTCAACCACTATAGAAAGTTGCGTGGTGCGTCCTCAGAACATTGGGAATAGAAATATGATGCCGCAATCCCTCAACTTGGTATACTAAAAAAACAAGTGTACTGCCATCAAGTCAATTCTGTCTCATAGCAACTCTATAGGACAGATTGGAATGGCTCCTGTGGGGTTTGCAGATTATAACTCTTTACAGGAGTAGAAAATCGCATCTTTTTCTCAAAGGAGAAGCTGGTGGTATCAAACTGCTAACCTGATAGTTTGTAGCACAAAGCATAACCTACTACACCACCAGGGCTCCTTCTACTTGGTAATTATCTTTAAAAATATGAGCCATAAAATGAATAAATACATGTAAGCATATGCTGATTACAGCACTATTACAATAGCTAAAAGATGGAAATAACCTAAATGGCCAGCACTGGGAGAATACATAAATAAACTTTGGTACATACACACAATGAAATACTAAGCATATCATTAAAAACTAATGATGAGTCTGTCAAATACCCAATAGCTTGAATGAGCCTGGAGGACAAGAGGTCACTAATGGAAGGACAAATACTGCATATGATGACTATTTTAAGAAGTAAATAAAAGATTTTCACACTTAAAACAGTCTTTGATCGTTACCAGATGTGGAGAGGACAAGAGGGTTGATGGGTGACTAAAGGGCAGACAAATGTTACCTTGGGTGAAGGCATTATACAATGAGACAAAGGGAGGCAAACCCTGGTGAAGGCAGGGAACGCTACCGAGAGGGCTGCAGGAGTGAAAAGCAATGAAAGTGAATGCTGTTATCTGCATAACTCTATAGTAAGTATGCATGGCCAGACATGCAGGCTGAGTGGGCAAGAGAGGGCGAGCGGGAGTAAACCCACATACAGACAAATGGAGTATATTTAACAGAGGATATCTGTGCATGGGGAACTACCTTTGCTGCAAGTATATGTGGTGGAGCAGAAAAGGAACAAAGTTATGAAAACTTCTTAGAAATAACCAAACACCTTGAGAGAATGACTCCCAGGGTCTTGGGGACACCAAGGATATTGTCATAACATAGTCCACAAAGACAACGTTCTGCATTCACTATGGTGAGTAGTAACTGAGGTCTTAAAAACTAATGAGTTACCATCTAACATGCAACTATTGAAAGACATAGGAAAATTAATCCAATGGACTAAGTGACAAAATGAACATCTTTCTCAGCTCTGAAACCAGAACTAGATGATGTCCAGCTAGTACTACCAACTGCTCCGAAAGGATTCACATTAAGTCCTTGACAGAGTGGGAAGAAAATGGGGAACAAAACTCAAAATCATAAAAAGACCCAGTTTAGGTTGGAAAAAATGGTGGAATCTCTGAGACTATGGTCCTTAGATAGATACCCTTCAAAGCAGGACCTAACCCACCTCTGGAGATCACTTTGCAGCCAAGCAACAGATAGACCTACAAAGTGAACAATACACTCATGAGGAATGTATTCCTCATAACAATCAAACACATTTGACCATTTACCCCCGAAAAAAGTTGGGAAATAGACAACCCAGGGAGAACATGGAAAGAGTGCTGTTTCTATTGAAGGAACTGTAACTGAGGTCACAAAATAAAATGAGTATAAACTTTACAAGGAAAACTAACTTGCTCTGTAAACTTTCCCCCAAACCACAATAACTAAGTTTTTAAAAAGATAAAAAAATATATATATATAATCTGTTCATTATGTGTACATAAAATTATACGTGCAAAAAGAACAAGTATTTTTAAATCTTCAAAACTGCCATATAACTACATACATAGTTGTGTATAGTAATTACAATGGAAAGACTGTGGTACTCATGGATAATTAAGTTTTTGTTTTATTTTTCAAAACTCTTATTGTGTTTTGGGTGAAAGTTTATAAAGCCTGGCTTAGATTTTTGTTGGACACACAAAAGAACCAAATTTATCCTCAGCATGCTTTCATGCTATTCATCTTAGTATCTTCATATAGCTTTCCTTTAAAATCATTTTTATATGGTTTCATATTGAAGTATAAGGGTGCTTTACTCAATTGATGTACGTGGTAACAGTTGTATGAGCCCCAATAAATGATTTATTTAAAAATAATAATTTTTTTTAATTATCAAGGATTCATGAGGGTGGGATGGAGTGGGAGGGAGGGGAAAAATGAGGAACTAATACCAAGGGCTCAAGTAGAAAGAAAATGCTTTGAAAATGATGATGACAGCATATGTAGAAATGTGTTTGACACAATGGATGTATGTATGGATTGTGATAAGAGTTGTATGAGGCCCTAATAAAATGTTTTTTTTAAAAAAAGAATACCTGTCATAGTTGGCTACAGTTGAAAGTTTTAAATTTTTCTTCCAATTTGAAGGCAATCTAAGATAAGCCATACCTGTTAAAATATCTTAACAAGGAAAATTTACTACAGAGGTTCAAACACTAATTCTATCTCAATAACTTCAAAACATGGTAGACTCTCAGTCCCAGAAAATATTTAAGGGAAAAAACTATGTTCTGAAAACGTCAGACATTCATGTACCAGAAGGCAGTGACTGAGTCAAATCCGTTCTAAGATTTAAATAAACCTTGTAGGTTTATTTAAAACAGTACCACTGAAGAAAAAACCTATCCTCAAGATATTACTTAAAATGTTTGGTTTCAAAGATATTGAATTCTTGATATCTTAACTCAAAGAACCCCAGAAACAAATTGAGTTCCTGTAACTTCAGTTAAAAACGAGAAACCCTCCCAGGCATATGTGCATATGTACCTTAGCCTCTTCATGCCTGTCTGCCTGTCCCACAACCAAGGCAGGGCATTTAGTTAGGCATATGCTTGCACATGACGACAGGGAAATTCCAACTTTAAAACCAAATATTTTCCTTGTTTAATTCTGGTATCTAATTGGCCCATATGCTGCCTCCTCCTCACAGTATGGAACCCTGCACATTCTTTATCCTGGATTTTGACTTTCTTTTAAAGCATGACGATAACTCCAAGCAGACAGAAGGGAGGAGAGAGGCAGCATGTGAAAGCAGAGCAAAACTGATGACGGCTTAAATGAATACAGACAAAGTTGCTGAAGACAGGAGGTACTCCACAAATGCTTGGTGAAACGCTGTTTTGCAACCTACAGTAATAAATTCCTCTTTTGTTGCTAATTGAAGAGCCCTCGTGAGCTAACCACCACTGAGTTCAGTACAATCTAACAGAAAACATCTGATGGGGCTTTGAAATTCTTACCACAGCATTTCCTGACCAATGCGTGCCCTACGCCTGCCTGCAGCAGGGAGAAGGGAGCAAAGGCAGCAGAGGAGCGGAGCTGCCAGAGTGCCGAACACACTATTTGATTATAGAGATGTGCTCTGACCTGATGCCAGGCCCACTCCAATTTTCTATCCCTACATGATGCTTGGCCAGGGCTGATTGAATTTGTTTCTGTATTTTATAACAGACACATACAAATAAAGGGTAGGAGAGAAAACATTTCTGCCTCTATGATGTTTGCAATAAAGAAGCAGTGATGGTTAAGCACTTGGCTGCCAACTGAAAGGTTGGTGGCTTGCATACATCTACATGTTTCATGGGACAAAGACCTGGAGAGCTGCTCCCTGAAGATGACGGCCCAGGAAACCCTAGCCCCCGAGGTTGCTAGGAGTCCGATTACACTTAGCACTGAACAGTAACGTTTATACAGACAGCTAGTCCATTCGCGTGGCTATGATTATCAGAGATACAAGTTTGGTAAACTATATATCCACAACAACTTAGAAATTCATAATAGATATTAAACATATTCTGAATATATTTTCAGAAAAGATTCTTAATTCAAAGTCATGCTTACAAATCATATTTGAATATAAAATCTTCTTTAAGAACTGTCTTTAATACTTATTTATCTTGAACATTTTATCGGGGTTTGAGTGAAAGTTTCACAGAGCAAATTCGCTTTCCCTTCAACGATTCATACATATTTTGTTCACTGACGTGACTTGTAATCCCTTCGAGGTAACAGCACTCTTCCTACTTCCTTCTTTGGTTGCCTGGCTTTGGGGATTTAGTTTTAAGAAAAAGGTGCTCTTTATTTTTTTTGTCCCCTTGAGCTGAATGTTCTAAAGAGTATGTTCCACTTGCGTGGAACTATTCACTTTATAGTCTAGACGTTTGATTTTTAAGGTGGTCCCCAGGGGGAGATTCACTTCCAAGTTTGAAAGCTGTTTGATGGTCGTAGTCGCAGGGGTACTTTCCGTCTCGTTTTGACTGGTAACCCTGTTCAAATTTTGTTTTATAACCCATTCTAACTAGGACCTTCTATTGAGGCCCTGGGTTTGAGCAGCCAGCAATGGTGCTGGGCACCATCTAGTTCTTCTGGTCTCAAGATAGTAGAGTGGTCCATCCTATGGAATAACTGTTTACTTGCAGCTTTGACTTTCTTTTCCATGTTTACTCTTAGGACTACTCATTGATAGAACACAGTTTAGGGAAGCTTTTTGAAAACATGGCAATACTAGGAAGATCCAGCATCTAAATAAAAACATGAAACACATTCCTATTTGCTTTCTAAAATAAACAAACTCAAAATTTACTAGGAGATCACAGGCTCAAATTTGAATGTACAATTAGTTCATCTTCTTCAATGAAACTAACTTACCTGCATTGAAATTAGAATGAAATCAATTAGGCTTCCAATTCCACAAAACCCTACAGTACAAAACTTTAACAAACCTACAAAGGAAAACAACGTTATTTACAGTTTGCAAAGTCTTATAAATAGTAAAAAAAATATTTTAATATAAAGAATATAAAACCAACACTTTAAAATCAAAAATTAATTTGAAGATATGACAAAAAATTTAAGAAACATGTATATAGGAAAGACACAAAATAATTTCTAATTCATTTGACAAATAAGTATTAGAAAGTAAAAGAAATATTCAATGCAATCTTAAAAAAACTTCTTAAAAGGCTTAAAGAAAGAAACCTTTAAATCTCAGTAAGCTATGATTTGGAACATCTTTTAACCCTAGTATCCTATTTAGATTTTAACATACATTTTCAGTCCAAAGTTTAAATACAGAAAGATTATCATGCCCATAGAAAATAAATCAGAAAAAACACTTATCTTCAAGTAGAATGCAAAACTTATTAGTAAACCAATTAGTTTGATTTTTTTTTCTCTGTAAAGCAACTCACTTCTTTTCATCTCTTTAATCAAAATAATCAATTCTGTGCTGGGTCCTACACATATTATATTGGCTTTCTTACCAACCCAAGAATTAAGATACTAAAATGGCTAACTGAGCACATCATCCAGGGGTTCTACAAAGATAATACTCAAAACCACGATGATGGAATTAGAAGAATCAGAAATGACGGGGGAGAAGGGTGAATAATTTCTCTTCTATATTTAGACCTGAGATGCTTTTAAGAATCAAGATAAATAGGAGGAAACAAGACCTTTCATGAAAGGTAGCTCTGAACATCAACTACAAATAGCTGTCGGCGGACATCATGAGAGTGGATGAGAACACCTTGGACATACATAAATCCTATTGAAACACATAGGTAAATTAGATTATTTTTTCTCCTAGAATTAGTCATAAAACAGCCGAATAAGTATTAGGACAGCACATTTTGGAAACAACTATTAAACAATGGCTATGACAGAGAGTTGTTTTCCATTGTCTTCGAAAGTTATTGCCTATCTAAGCCAAGTTGCCATTGAGCAGATTGCAATCATGGTGGCCACATGAATATCAGAGTAGAATTGTGCTCCCCTGAGTTTTCAGTGGTTGGATTTTTGGAAGTAGCCAGGCCTTTCTGCCAAGGTCCCTTTGGGTGGACTTCACCTTCCAAGCATGTTAACTGGCTGTACCCCTTGGAGTCTTCATGACCTACCTCACATTTTGCATGTTTATTATCAGTCTGAAGAACTGATAATAAGACAGACATTTTTATCTGTTTTCTTTATTGCTGTGTACTTAATACCTAGAGTAGGAACTGACACATAGTATATGCTTACACTTTTTGAAAGAATGAAAATAATTTTCTCTTACCTTTTGTCTTTCCTAAAGCACTCACGAAGCATGATTTTTCATTCGTTATCTTATACAATAGTTCTTTTTCGTATTAGTCTCATTCTGTTAAAATTGCCCAAAGACACTCTGCTGAGATTTTATCCACCCTGTATGTTTCTGAAATGCACCTCTCTGCACATCATGTTTCAGTATAAATTTGGAAATATCCCTTCTTCAATTAACCTAAAGAGCATTAGAAATAACCCAGAGAGTTATGCCCTTAATGAACTGCCAGTCTGTGAAGAAAAGGAACCTGTGAGGGCGTTGGAGCTTGCTGCGCCCTCTTGCAGGGGTGCACTGGTACAGCTCATCTCCTCTTTCAGGGAAGTCTGCCCTAACGTGCCCATCCAAACATGATGCTCCCCAACGACCCAGAGACTTCGGTACCAAAACTCAGAAAATTCACTCTCAAGTTGATTCCAATGCAGAGCAATCCTATGGGACAGAGTAGAATTGTTCCTGTGGGTTTCCCAAACTGTAACTCTTTAGAGAAGTTACATCTTTCTCCAAGGAGCAGCTGGTGGTTTTGAACTGCTAACCTTGATCTTAGCACAACTCACTATACCACCAGGGCTCAACGACTCTAGTGCAACTCCCCTATTTCCTTTCTAATGCTCATTGTACATCTCTACCAGTCTCATTTATCTGTTTGCTCATTCACTGTATCATTATCCAAAACGTAAATTCCTAAAGGCCGGGGCCTTATCTGTCTTGTACAAATTGATACCCTGGACAGTATCTGACAGAAAATGAAATATTTGTTGCATGAATATGAAAATTTTTAAAATTCTCTAGGGAGTAATGTCTTTAAAAATTAAGGCACAACTATGTACAATTTCTGCAAAGCGATACTGTGCAATTTCAAACAACTGGGAATAGAAATTTCATCTGATTCAGCAATCCATATATATATATATATATATATATATATATATATATATATATATATATATATTGTGTTCGGGCTTTTACTTCTTTATATATATATATCCTAACGAAGTAAAAGCCCGAACACAAAAGACATATGCATACCATGTTCACCACAGCACTGCTCACAATAGCAGAAAGTTGAAAACAGCCCACATGCCCCTCAGTAGAAGACTAGATAAACAAACTGAGGTAGGTACATACAGTGCAATACTAGGCATCGCTAAACAAGGATGCGACCACAAACCCTTCAAGACGATGGACAGACCTAGAGAACAATTATGCTGTGTGAAATCAGTCAATCGCAAAAAAAAAAACAACAACAAATGTTGTATTTGACCACTACTATAAGAATAAAAACCAAGACAAATCTGCATATCAAAGGGAAAGTTCCCAGGGGAGGAAGGGCAAGTGTGGGAAAATGAAGCACCACACTGGGTTTTCACTATTAACTTGTGTGAAAGGGAGGATGGGGGCCCTTAGAGGGAGAGATAAGGGAAGAGGGGGGGGGTTACAATACAGAAGGGGGTGGGGTGAGTGGTTTGAACTACTAAATGTATAGTTGTTCTAACATGTAAACACCTCCAACCTAATTCACAATAAAGATTTTAAAAAATTAAGCTATATCTAACAATAGGATAGAATGCTATAGTCATTTAAAATAATGCTATAGGAGGAAATTTATTGGCAAAATAGTGTGACCACACCCAAAACAAAAGATGAAAATAATGATTCCCTTAAACTCTGCTATCCTTTTTTATTATTAATCATTTTATTGGGAAGTTCTTACAAATCTTATAACAATCCACCGTTCAATTGTATTATGCACACAAACGTTGCCATCAACATTTCCAAAACATTTTCTTTCTACTTGAGCTCTGGTATCAGCTCTTCTTTTTCCCCCCTCCCTCCTCCACCCTCCCACATCCTTGATCAATTATATATTATTATTGTTATTTCATGTCTTACACTGTCCATTGTCTCCCTTCACGTACATTTCTGTTACTCATCCCCCCTGGGTTTCCCTTCAACCCTACTCCCACCCAAATCTCCCTACCCTCAAGATACCACTACTCTCACTACTGTTCCTGAGGGTTTTATCTGTCCTGAATTCCAGATATCAAGAGCTCTTATCTGCACCAATGTGTGTACTTAGGTCTAGCTGAATTTTTAAGGTAGAACTGGGTCGTGGCAGTAGGGAGAGGAAGCATTCAGAGGAATGATGTGTGTTTCATCGGAGCTATACTGCACCCTGGTTGAATCATCCCTTCCTTGAAACCCCTCTGTGGGGCCATGTCCACTTGTCTACATGGGCTTTGGGTCTCCACACTAAACCTCCTCTTTTACATTGATATAAATGCTTGTTTGGGATCTTCTGATACCTGATAACCTGATGCCATCGACACCTCATGACCACACAGCTTGTGTGCTTCTTCTAAGTGGGTTTTATTTGCTTCCCTGCTAGGTTAAACTCTGCTATTCTGAAGAATCTCTTTTAAAGATTCTTCAGAAAAACTAGCATTAACCATTCCTACTACGTTCCAGTATTAGATAAGGAGTAACCTATTTGGATATTGGTAAATGCTACCTGCTCCTAGAGTGTACATTTTTACAGAAAGTACGAAACAGATCCAAGCTAATATTTTAACATTTAAAGCCCTGGCAAATGAGTCTACAGTAACAGTACTGCAGAAAGAAGGGGGTGAGCAGGGCAGCAAGGAGATTACAAAAAGCCATTATCTTGATTGTGGTGGTTTCACACAGGTATGAACATACTGTACATTTTAGTGTACAACTGTGCATATCAATTTTCAAATCTGTGTGCTTTGATGTATTTCACTTATACTTCATTAAAGCTGCTTAAAAATCATAAGGAATTGATAGTTTACAAACAATGAAAACTTGAATGATTAAACTCATTTCAATGATTTCATCTAATCTTACTCCAAACCGAGGGTGTCAACTATGGTCTATAAACCTAAGGGGCTTCAAAAAGTTCTTGGGAAATTCCATTATCTTTTCATTCCGTTTTCCATGAACTTTTTGAAGTCCACTCCTATTTCTACCAATCTAAGGTCATACAGTTGCTAATACAGCTATCTAAGTCGAGAGAGCAGCCCCTGGAAAAGGCATCACACTCGGTAAGGTGGAGGGTCAATGGAACAGCAATTGACCCAGTGGCTGCAACAACTGGGCTCACACACAACAACACCTGTGAGCAAGGTGCAGGACTAGGCAGTGTTTTGTTCTCTGGTGCAGAGGGTCTCCCTGAGTCAGGCCTGACTCAAGGACACCTAACAGCAGCAACATTGGTTTTAGTCCTTGAGTTGATAAAGACAGGAACTGCTCCCTAGGATTTCCAAGACTGTCAATCTTTATGCCAGTAGAGAACCTCATCTTTCTCAAACTGCTGGTCTTGAGATTAGAAGCCCAAGATGTAACCAACTACACTGCCAAGGTTCTCTCAAATCTAAAGGTCAACATATTATATAAGAGAGACAGAGGTGAAGAATTTAAAAGAGTGCATAAGGTATGGTGATCATTTGATAAAGAGCACTGCTGCTAGTTTGGGTACTCTAACTCCTTATGATAACTGAGAGAGTCAGACTATAAATTCAAATTCCTCAATGTAGCATCATCTAGCCTAGCTTCATCTCTTGCTGCTTCCTCTTTCATAGATTATAGTCAAACAAACTATCCAATGCTATCTTCCAATGAGCCATTCTCTTCTGTTTCCTTCAGCCAAGGCTGTATTTTTACTACACTATATTCTTAGAGCCCTGGTGGGGTAGTGGTTACACTTTGGGCCATGAACTACAGGGCCAACAGTCCAAAACCACCAGTGCCTCCTTAGGATCAAGATGGTTTCTATGGGGGATGAGCGATGGGGAGGAAGGGGGATTCCAGGAGTGATCTCTGACAGTGGGCGGAGGGGGGGGGCACTAGAACTGATAGTGACTGCACAGTTTATTTATAAGGTGGAATGTCCATGGACAGGAGGCTCTAAGACAGATGTGATGCTTGTAAAACGCCGCTTCATGTGACTGAATGATTGAACTGTTCAACTGTAGGATATGTAAAGTGTGTGCCAATAAAACTGTTGTGAAAAAAAGTTACAGTTTCAGAAACCCACTGGAGCAGTTCTACCGTGTCTTACAGGGTCACTCTGATTCACAACTGATTCAATGGCAGTGAGAGTGAATGGGTATTATTGTGTCTTAGGGTCCCTGGTGGTGCTTTGGGTTAGGATTTGGGCTATTAATAAAAGCAAGATTGGTGGTTCCAACCTACCAGCTGCTCCACACGAGAAAGATGAGACTCTGTGCCCCCATAAAGTTGTAGTGTCTTGGAAATCCTATATAGGGATGCTCTGAGTTACAATCAACTTGATGGCACTGGACTTGTTTGGTTTTTTTGGGTTTATGCTCTGCTTTAAAGCTTGTCTGGTCTCTACTCCATGCTTTCCTATCCTCTAGCTAACTCCCAATCATCTTTCAAAGCTTAGATTAGATGTTCCTGCTTCTGGAAAATTTCCTTTAAACTCCCAAGAAGAATTCACTGCCATTCTAGGGGCCCTCGGTCTCAGAACAGTACCTATCGCATGGTACAATTCATCCTATATTTACGTGTCTGTTTTCCCGTATCCTTCTGTGAGCAACCAAAAGGTAGGGCTGTTCCATCTTCACAGCTGGTATCATGTTGCTCTTCGGAGACGCTGAGTGGTGCAAAGTGACCCGGGCACAACACAACAAAGCACTGCACGCACCATTTTCACAATTGCTCTTATGTTGGAGCACACTGCTGCAGTCATTCTGTCAACCCATCTGGTCTAGGGTCGTCCTCTTTCTCACTGTCCCTCTACTTCTCCAAGCATGATGTCTTTTCGTGACAACACCTCCGAAGTACGTGAAATGAATTTTCACAAGCCTCACCTCTAGCATTTTAGGTAATGTAATACCTCATATAAAATAGGAAGGCATTCATGTACAACTATTTTCACTTTGATTGAACTATTGGATTGTATGATTTGTGAATTATATGCCATTAAAACTGTTTAAAATAAATTAGTCATTCCATTTGACTACTGATGAAAAACATTACATCAACCTTATTTGCAAACAAACTCTGATCAACTTGAATCCCACAAAGCAGTCCACATTCCATACAGTCTTTATTAAGCCAATACTGATCACTACTCTTCTGGCTTTTGAATAGGACACCAGTTCTTGAAAAGACAGATATTTTTAAACTACCCAAAGTAGACTTTTATATACCTAGTGTGTTACACATTGGGCTGCTAACCACAAGGTCAGCAGTTCAAACAACCAGCTACTCTCCAGGAGAAAGATGGGGCTTTCTACTCCTATAAAGAGTTACAGTCTTGGAAACCCACAGGGGTAGTTCTACCCTGTGCAGCAGGGCCACTATAAGTCAGAATCCACTCAACGGCAGTGAGTGTGGTTTCCAGTTTTGATAAAAAAAGTATTAAGTTTCTGTACAGATCCCATTTACTGTAAAAAAAGAATATCAGCTTTTGCTTCTTTTTTTTAAGTTCTAAAAAAATCAGGAAAGACCCATATTTATTTTGAATCATTATTCTTATATATACATTCTCTCAAAAATGTACACTGCCAGATGGCTACATTAATACATCTCATGTTTAAATTGTACTTTACTTTGGGTCTTAGTAACTTAAACTTTACAGTTTAAAATCACACATTAATAACAGGATTTATATAGCTAAAAAATAAAAAGAACAGAGATTAATTTTTTATATTTCTTGCTTCTTTACAGGTTGGATCTTGCAAACGTTTTTCTCCCTGCCTAACCACTTTAAAGGAGGAGGATTATTTGACACTGAGGCTGTTGTTTACCCAACCACAGTGTTCTACAATGATCTGGTAATGGGGTACTTCTTTTCCTAGTGTGTCTGTACCTTATCTGAGGAAAGTTTAACTTTGCAAATCCCTCTATTTGTCCTATAATATGTTGACGCCACAGACCAGTTCAAACTGGCACCTTCAAACCTAAAAGGACTACAATAACCAAAGTTTTAATATCTGGGCTTAAAACACGCAAAACTGTTATTCTCAAAAACAATAACTTTAAAAACTGAAATGAAGACCACTCGGAAAAGAGATTATCTTTCCTGTTAACTGCATCCAAAAGAGCTATTATCTCTGAGAATCCATAATCTTTTCATGCTACAAACGGGCATATAAAATGTTAGTTATTGCTTATTAAAAAAACACAGATGTTAACAGAGTTAAAATATAAAAACAGATTGTGTTAGACTAAGACTTAAGTGAAACAGGCTCTCACCTAAAGCAGCAGTAGTATATTGAACAATAACTCAGTTAAGGTAATAAAGGTATTATATACATGCAAGGGAGCTTCAAAAAGTATGTAAAAATCCATGATCTTTTAAATCCATTTTTCCACACTCTTTGAAACTCCTTTGTATAACTATACATACATATATATAAATTAGTAGTGATTGTATGCCAAAAAGAAACTTGAAATTCTTAGAAAGAGAATTTTTTCTAGAAGCTATTTTTAGATCTTAACAGATTTTATTCAACTCCTCCCTCCTACCTTCACATGCTCTTGTTTAATCTCAGGGAAAATTGATATAATGAAGCATTACGTGCAGCACTAAACTCCATAAACATAGTAAGTTGCACACCTGCATGATTTACATTACTTATGCTGTTCCTCTAAGAACCCACATTAAGGAAGTGCATTAAAAATCTGCACATAAATAGTACTGCTTTTAAGAATGTGGAAAAAAATTCTTAATAGGAAAAATAAAATGTTTACTCTATCTGTAGCTACTTATACATTGTACTATCCAGTTTAGATATTTTCAATTGCTACTATTAACTTTTATAAACTTACACTTTTTTTCCTCTTCCTCCATAATTTTCTGCCGACCTCTTTCTTATTCCTTTCCCCTAAATCAAGTGTGTCTACCTTCTACTTAGTCATTTCCTTTCCCATTGCTCTTTGCAGGTGAGTCAATTCCAACTTACAGTGGCCCTATAGGACAGGGTAGAACTTAGAAGCTCCCCTTGAAGTTCTCAAAGGGTAACTCTTAAGGAAGCCTCCTCTTTCTCCCTCAGAGCAGCCTGGTGGTTTCAAACGGCTGACCGTGTGGTTAAGCTAAACTCATAACCAACAGATTTCCTCTCCTACCCCTAGGAACCATCACATGTTTCTTTTAGTGTGACAACTTTTTGACTTTTTATCATACTGGTTTCATACAATATTTGTCCTTTCAAGACTAATTTCACTCAACATAATAGCACTCAAGCTTATCTATGGAATGAGGTGTTTTGCAGCAGGATCATTAGTCTTTAACACTGTTATATTCCATTGTGTGTATGTACCAGTTTATCTAGTCTTCCATTGATGAGCATTTAGGCCCATCTCTAACTATTCTAAACAGTGGTGTGATGAATGTGTGCGTACAGATGTCAATTTGTATTGCAGCTCTGATTTCTCTAATGTGTATACCGAGTACAGGGATTGTTGGATCACACAGTACTTCTATTTCCACCTTCTTAAGGAAGTGTTATATTGTTGCCCAATCACCCAAAGGCCCAAGTTGGAGTGGCTAAAGAAACAGAGAGACCTGCTTTGGATGGCTTCCCCATTGCCCTAGGAATGGGAGAGGGGGGAGTGTGCTCGGCTTTTCACTTGGGCAGCTCAGAGGCCTTTGGGGTACCCTCTGTATGGGTTTAGCCGTGTGTTGGAAGCGACAATGATTGCTATAGTGAGTCCCATAGAAGCGCTGTTGTTCTAGTATTCAAGCCGGGGCTACTGCACCGAACTCCTTTCAGCTTCCTCTGACACCAGCCTCCCTCCATTCTAAGTCAGTTTCCACACAGCCTCAATACTATCTTCTTGAAAAATAAATCTGACCTGGACATTTCTCTGCTTAAAAATTCATGTGTACACAGTTATGTCCAAATTCCATAGTGAGACACTCAAAGTTGTAGACATAAAGACCACAGCTGTCCGGATGACTTCATCTCCTCCTAATATCATCCCGCCTGCAAGGAAAATAGGATAAAACTCCTTTACTGTCGGGTTGAGTCCGAGTCATGATAACCCCATGTATTATGATCTGTAAGGTTTTCTTGGCTGTATGTTTTACAAGGTGGATCATCAGCCCTTTCTTTCACAGTGCTGCTGGGCAGGTTTAAATTGTCAACCTTGAAGTAGGTATTTAAGCACATGCCTTTTGCACTAAGGGCCTTATAGTGACCCTGGCAATGTAGTGATTATGTGTTAGGCTGTTGACCACCATCCACCAGCTGCTCAACAGGAGAAAGATGAGGTTTCCCACTCCTGTAAAAAGTTATCACCTAAGAAACTCACAGGGGCAGTTCTACCCTGTCCTATAGGGCCGCTATGAATTGATATCAACTCAATTGCAGTGAATTTGGAGGGTTTTTGGAGGGGGGCCTTGTACTTCCTACAGCATGGACTGAATTATTCACTATTCTCCTAACACACACATTCTCTTTCTTCATACTCCTGTGCCTTATACATACTGATCCCCGTCACAACATATTCATCCTTCGACACCTGGTTCAAATATCATCGCATCGGAGACGGCCGCCCTCACGCCTCCACAGACTGAATCTGTCCTCTCTCTGTGTTCTCACGTCCCTTCAATATGGTTCTGTCCTAGTGCTGTATTTTAAACCAGACTAGAAACATCCTTTAAAAAGATTTTATTTCACATTTACTCTCTTCCTAGCCAATGTGCAAAGTGATCTCATCTTCATTCCCACATAAGTCACTAGTAAGCAATTTAGTTACTTACTTGGCATATAGAAAATATTGAATAAATGTTTGCTGATTGCATCCATTAATATAGATATTTGATGTTAAAACCCAGAACTCCAGGTAAGGCTGTCAGAAACACCCCTCCCCATCCCACCAACCCCAAGTGAAGAATCCTTTCTGATTTCTGGTGGGTATCAGCATGGAAAGACTAAGAGTCATCACTCCTTAGCTAACAAATGGAGATCTATGAACGTGAAATCTGTTCAGCGAGGGCTAATACAGAGGCAAGCGCCACAGAAAATACAGTGTGATTTCTGAAGCCAGTTAGCATGGGTTCATGTTCAGGTTACTAGCTGAGTGTCCTTGGGTAAATCTTCTAATCTCATGACAATTTCCCTACCAAAAGCCAAATCTAACAAGAAATGTGTCACAGAATAAATCCAGGACACTAGCCTGAGGAAAATCTTTAACCTCTTTGTGGACAATTTCCCTCCTCGTTACAGAGGATGATAAAATCAGAGTTCCAAGGTTTAAATCAGGTTGGGCACATGAAAATATTACTAAACAAAAGCTCTAGCTAGAAGTAAACACTTTAGTAACCACTAGAAATTGTCGTAAACAAGAGAACTACTGCTAGGAGGCAGATGTGGGGGAGACTCGATGGAGATAAACCACGGCTCCCGATGCCAGCTGAGGCTGACCTACTGTGCCCTGCAGGTAGCCATTTCTGCAGGCAAGGTTACAGAGACAAAGGTGTCCACGCAGACGAAAAGTCTTGATTCGGAGTGGTGAGGAGTGACGTATGTTTCTTCATAGAACACGTAAGGAGAGCCCATGGTGAGTCTACACGAGCAGTGACTTTGTAGGTCTATTACCTGCAGAAAATACCTACTCTGTGTGGAGCATGTTTCCATCAAAGTAAAAATCCAGGAAAGGAGAGTCAGTATTTCTTTTGTTCTTATAAATCGTTTTATTGGGGGCTCTTACACTTCTTTTTTTTTTAATTTTTTAAATTTTTTTATTTTTTTGCTCTTACACTTCTTATATCAATCCATAGTCAGTATTTCTTACCAAAGCAGATTAATAGAGCTAACTGCTAGCTGTGTACTCACAGAAGATTGGCAGCCATTCAACTCCAGTTACAGAGAATTTCTAGACGTTAACAATATGTTGAGATTTAATTTGTAAGAATACATATATTTAACTAGGGTATATGTACCACAAGAATTTTTTAAAATAAAAAATACTTACCTAAGGCTGGGTACCCAAGGTAAAATCGATCTGCTCCTAGCCATCCAAGAAAGAGTGACAGAGCAACAGCCACTTTATATGAATACCCATTTCTGCACAAAATTAAAACCCAAGGGTCAAAGTCATGTATTTCTAACATAGGGACACTTAAGAAAACAAAACTGTTATCCTTTTGTTCCCACATTCATTCTTTCACTGCGTTTTGGAAGCCTGTTAGGTGCTGTGCACTATTTGACAAACCATTCCTGCCCCGGTGGAGCTTATATCTAGATGTGACAAGCAGTAAAACACAAACATATTTAAAGAGGTAGCATATTCTATGTTAGACAGTTCTATGTTAAGGGACAGAGACAGTGGAGCACAGTATATAGGTGATTCAGAGTGTCAGGGGTAGAGGTAAGGAACAGGCTTACTTTAAAAGGGAGTAACAAGGGTAAGCCTCAATGAGAAGATGATATTTGAGCAAAGTACAGAGAGTGAGAGTTAGCAACCCTGCCGCTAAGGGAAGTGTGTTCCAGTCAAAAGAAACAGCTAGTGCAGAAAGCTTAAGCGGTGTATATGGGGGCTATTCAGGAGGCCAATAACGAGAGAAGGGAAGAATATTAGCGAAGGAAGCTAGAGAGATAATGAAGAGGACAAGCAGACACTGCACAAGACCACTGTTACAAAACGCCAAGAAAGGGCTTCACATGAAAAAGGAAATTCTTGGATGGTTAGCAGAGGTGGGGGCAGGGGAGGGTAACAGACTAGAGGGAGACAAGTGCTAACTTGGGTGAAGGGGAAGGCAATGCACAGTACGAGGGAAGTCAGACAAAATGATGGAGGTAAAAAAGTAAAAATAATATATAAATTATCAAGGGTTCATGAGGGAGAGAGAGAGGGAGAGGGAAGGGAAAAATGAGGAGCCCATACCAAGGGCTCAAGTAGAAAGAAAATGTTTAGAAAATGATGATGGCAACAAATGAAAAATGTACCTGACACGATGGATGGATGTAATGGGATGTGATAAGAACAGTTCGAGTCCCCAATAAAGTGATTTTTTTAAATAATAAAAAATAAAAGATGGAGGCAGGAGAAAATACAGGATCATTAAAGAGCTAAAGGAAACAGACAAATATTGTTATATGCACAGTCCTACAATTGTGGTGATCTACAAGTAGATGCTTGGGTAGACATGCTGACTAAACACAGGTGGAAGAGGGAGAGTGGCTGGATACCTACAGATATACATAGGTTTGACAGAGGATATTTGTACATACTTATTTACTTCTGTTGCAGCTATACTTATGAATGTGATGAAGCATGCAAGGGACAGAGTTATGAAAACTTCTCAGGCTTAATGAACCATCTTGCGAGAATGAGTTGCTGGCCCTGGATGCCCAGTAATACAGTCTCAGAAGACACCAAGGCCAGTTGGTATAACTTAATCTGCAAAGGCAATGTTATGCATCCTAGTTTGGTGAATAATAACAGGCTTAAAAACTCGTACACAGTCATCTAAGGGGCAACTATTGGTCTCTCTCCATTTGGAGAAAAGGAGAAAGATTAAAATAGAAAGCCACATGGAAACAGTTAGTTCAGTGGACTAATGGACAATGTGAACAATATTCTCGGGAACTTTGAAAGCAGAACTAGCTGGTGCCTAGCAACCACTATTAATTGCTCTGAAAAGGATTACACTAGAACGTCCTGAAGAGGATGAAATATGTAAGAAGAGTTGAAACTTAAAAAAAGGAACAAGCATGCTGGTCATGTACCCGTGGAACCCCTCGAGAAAGTATATGTTCCTTAGCCACCCTTCAGGTCTGGAACTGACCGCACCCTCATGTTAGAATAATCTACCAATTAAGATCACAAGGGCAGCATTTAGGAAAGGAAAACTTTCAAAGGATGAATAAAGCAAGAAGAATAGAAAAAGAAAATACAGATAGGAAGTGAGAAAAGGACATTGAGGGCATCAAAATAATAAGTTGAAACAAAATATGAATTGTTGAACGTGAAACCGATGATCTGCTCTCTAAATCTTCAGCCACTTCATGATAGAAAGCTTAAAAAAATGAAAAGTTTAGAAAAGGGGAATGTTAAAGCCCATAAAACATTTAAGTCTTTGCTTGTGCTTTCTGTGATACCCACCAATGTAACGTGATCAAGTCCAAAATCAATGGGGGCTGGAGGGAGCTATGGACTGCCGTGTGTTGTGGGGGGCGGGGGGGCGTGTACAGGAAGAATAAGTATTTAATGAACAAATTCAAACTACCACAGGGAGCAAGAGAGTTTAAAGGCTATTATAATAATCCTGGTAATAAATAATAGTGGCTTGGTCGGAATGATAGTGTGAAGAGAGATCAGATTCTGGATGTATCTGAACTACAACCAGCTGGATTTACTGAGACGTGTTGTTGCTGTTGTCAGGTGTCATTGAGTAGGTTCTAACCCACAGGGACCCTATGTACAACAGAACCAACACTCACCATCCATCCCTGGCTCTAATGAGCACTCTGGCCGTGATTCTCCTGGGACAGATTTGCTTGTCTTCTCAGCAGCCTCTGATACGTTCACTATTCTTCTCCAGCACCACTATGCAAATGCATCGCCTTCAGTCCTCCTCACTGAATGGCCATCTTTCACATGCACAGGAGGCGATGGAAAATACCATGACTTGAGTCGGGCAGACCTTAGTCCTCAAAGCAATATCCTTGCTTTTCAACACTCTAAAGAAGTCTTGTACAGTAGATTTCCCTAATGCAACGTATCTTTTGATCTCTTGACTGTTGCTTCCATGAACGTTGATTGTGAATCCAAGCAAGACAAAATCCTTGAAAACTTCAACCTTTTCTCCATTTATCATGATGTTACTTATTGGTCCAGTCGTAAGGATTTTGGTCTTCTTTATATTGAGTTGTAATTCACACTGAAAGCAGCAACCTTTGATCTTCACCAGTAAGTGCTTCAAGTCCTCCTCACTTTCAATAATCAAGGTTGTCACCTGCATATTGCAGGGGGTGTAAAAGCCTTCCTTCAATCCTGATGCTGCATTCTTCTTCATATAACCCAACTTCTCTGATTCTTTGCTCAGGACACAGATGGGATAAGTAAGGTGAAAAGCTACAACCCTGACACACACCTTTCCTGATGTTACGCCAGGCAGTATTCCTTGTTCGGCTTGCACAACTGCCTCTTACTCAGTGTTCCCAACAGGAATTAGAGCGGTAACTTCGAAGGCTGTACAAACACCCATGCTGTATGCAGTCTAATGGACACTAGCAGTGGGACAGGGAAGCCAACACAATTCTCTTTGGTTCTTTCAACTGAGACATGCAGAGCATGTTCTTTTTTAGGTTTCTAACCCTCGGTATTCACACATTTCAGTGTAATACTTTGTCTTCTTAAAAGCTGCCTTTTGAAATGTTTGGTTCAGCTCTTTGACTTGTTTCTTCCATTTTCTTTAGCTACTTTTAATTCAACAGTAAGTTTCAGAGTCTCTTCTAATGTCCACTTTGATCTTTTCTTTCTTACCCATTATTTGAGTGACCTTTTGCTTTCTTCATGTCTCCTGTAATTAGTGTTCAATGTGGTTGAATCTTTTCTTGGAATGTTCTCTAAATTCAAGTGGGATATACCCAAGGCCATGTTTTGGCTCTCATGGAATTGTGTTAATTTTATTCAATTTCAACTTGAATTTACATATGAAGAATTGTTTATTTGTTCCACAGTTGGCCCATGATCTTGTTTTGGCTGCCAATATTGAGTTTCTCCATGATCTCTACCCACAGATGTAACCCATTTGATTCCTATGTATTCTATCAGGTGAATTCCACATGTGCAGTGCCGGTTTCTGTTGTCTTTAAAAAGTATTTTCTATGAAGTCATTCCATCATTCACTCTCCAGTTTTACTTCTATCACCAAAGCCCTATTCTCCAACTATCGCTTCTTTAGTCTCCAACTTTTGCATTCCAATCCCAATAAATTAGTGATGGATGTAACATGAATGCATGTTTCACCAGTTTCAGACTGAAAGAGCTGGTAGAATTCTTCAGTTTCTTCATCATTAGCTTAGTGGTTGGTGTGTAAATCTGAATGATAATTGTATTAACTGGAGGGCCTTGTAGGACTATAGCTATTAGCCTGCCATAGACAGCACTATACTTCAGTAAAGAACCTGAAATAGTCTTTCTGATGATGAATGTAACAGATTCTTCTTCAAGGTGGCATTCCCAGCATAGTAAACCATAGGATTATCTGACTCAAAATGGCTAAAACCAGTCAATTTCAGCTCATTGATGCCTAGGATACTAATCTTTCTGCGTATAATTTTATTTGGACAGTTTCCAATTTCCCGAGATCCATCCTTCATACACTCCATGTCCCTTCATTGACAGATACTTGTAGCATTTCCTTCTCATTCTGAGGCATTCATGACAAGCAACTAAAATGACCCAAAGCTCTCGTTCTTCAATCCAAATCATTACTTGAGTGTACTTTGAGCTAGCAGCTCTTCCCCAGTTGCATTTTGAATGACCTCCAACCTGACGGGCTCATCTTCAGTACTGTATCTGACAATATTCTGCGACTTATAAGTTTCACGTGGTAAATCCCTCAGAAATGCACCTCCTATTCCTTTTGTCATAGTCTGCTTTTAGTCTCCACTGAAACCTGTTCACTTTGGATGCTCCTAATGTTATTTAAAATGCCAATGGCATAGCTTCCCGGATCACAGCACCATGCAGCCACCAGAGCACGACAAACTGACAGTGGTGGTTACTGCAGCTATACTTAAAAACTCACTACCCTGTGGTTTACTGAGACTGTGACTTTTTACATGGGCAGAAAGTCTCCTCTTTCTCCCAGGGAGCCACAAGTGATTTCAAACTGATGGCGTAAGGATCACAGTTAAATTCATAACCACTATACCACCAGGGCTCCTCTGTTGCAGCTTGCCTGCACTAATTAAATAGGTGGATGCCTGAGTAGTCAGATATGGTTACCAGGCTTCAGTTTCTGGAGAATAAATTATATCCCTATTTGCCATGGAGTTTTAACTAAGTATTAACACAAACAATTTGAAAGAAAGAATATGCTAGGAGGTATAAGAGGATAATGTTTAAACTGGGACGGGGACACCTATGAGAATTTGTAAGTGGGTGTTTATTCAGTCGTGCCTATAGAGGACTAGATCACTGGATGGCATGTACTGAATGTCCTTATAAAGGAAAAAGATACATCAGGTTATCTTAGTTTTATGACTTTTACCATTATAGTTATCCAACAGTTTAAATCCCCTTGTTCAGATTCAATGCACCAAATGAATTGTGAAAAAAATTCTGTTTTCAGAATTTAGGGGATTTCTAGAGTACAGCTAAGCAATTATCTACTTGTGGTATTAGAGGAACATCAGTTATTGTCAATCATTTGTATATTAAGGGAATATCAAAAAGTCTGCTTCATTTTTTATAATAGATGCAGATGATGAGTGATAATGTCAGTGTGGGATATTAGGAATTGTAGATTTTACTACAATGAAAGGAACAAGTTGGCCAGAAGATTTGGAGTATCTGGTTTCCTTGATGGTTATGTGACTTATCATAATTGGCATCAATGTCTTATAAGCATGACTATGATTAGTGCAGTTCAGTCACCTGAGCCTAATCTACCCTGAGCCACTGAAAGAAAAACACAGTTAAAGACCATTGTGGTGACCCAACAAAGGCAATATCACCTGTGAAGATCCAACCCGAATGTCTAACGATCCTTAACAGATGATGTTCTTAAAATGTTGTATCATGAACTATGGTATCTTGGACCAGCATTTAATATATTATTTGTATTTGAAATGCTAAAAGTAGAAATAGCATTTCTACCACACATTTTAAAACAGGCTAAATCATATGTAAGTACTTTGACAATAATATCTTTTAACAATTTTTACTTTACTAATGAGAAATCCTGGGCCCAAGAAGCTTAAATGATTAGTTTAGAATTACACAGTAAGACAGAATTTAAAACTCCTCGTTAACTCAATTAAGTAAGATCATGAGAAAAGACTCAAATAGCTGTTCGTAATACTTCTACTAGAACTTGTAGAAGCAGACAAATAGAATTTCTTTATACAATGCAATACGGTTTAAAAGAAGTACCATCAAATAAACTCTAACAATGTATACTAAAAATAAAGTGGCAACAATTAATAATAAAACTAAATCATATTTTTAGTCCCAAGTAAAAATTTTACTGTAAAAAAGTAAAAAACAAACCCAAAAGCCTTCTGAGCAGAGTATATTCCTAGCATTTTTCCTAATATCCCACACTGACATTATCATTCCTCATCTGCATCTATTATAAAAAATGAAGCAGACTTTTGGAAATTCCCTTAATATACAAATGATTGACAATAACTGATGTTCCTCTAATACCACAAGTAGATAATTGCTTAGCTGTACTCTAGAAATCCCCTAAATTCTGAAAACAGAATTTTTTTTCACAATTCATTTGGTGACATAAACTGAGATGAATTAACATGACATCCGCACTTTATAGGTTTAATTTACCTCACCTCTACTGGGTTAGAGAATTACATTTACTAACAGCAACAACAAAAACTGCAACATAAAGTAGAGGTTTCCTAACATAAGGGAAAACACAGCTCTATTCATTAGTGCAAGATGTTCCCCACAAGTAGCCCTTTATCACTTCATCTCATATTATCAGTGTAATCAGAGGCAAGTAATCTGCAGGGCATCAACTTAAAGCAGGAATGTACTTACACATTTCGGCAGGATATGGGCTTAAGAAAACCAACTTCACTTCCAGTAAAATGTGTTTCATTGCCACTGGAATCCTTGCAAGTTATGTTGGGTGCCGGAAAACACGGAACTGAAGGCAAAAAGTCAAGAAAACATTATGTTTTTGTCTGTAGGAAAGATATGCAATTATGAGTAAGACTAGCAAAGTACATAAAAAGAAA
Organism: Tenrec ecaudatus; assembly: GCF_050624435.1. Lineage (NCBI taxonomy): Eukaryota > Metazoa > Chordata > Mammalia > Afrosoricida > Tenrecidae > Tenrec > Tenrec ecaudatus. Next base: position 88,640,050 of record NC_134530.1, read on the forward strand.
TACTATGTTGGGCCGGCCCCAATTCCAACTACATGGACACCTGCCCCTCCCCCCAGAAGAATTTATTTCAGAGACGGCACTGATTCTGCAGTTCAGGGAGAGGGACGTCTGATCACTGCACACAGGAGCAAATGAAGGGGGAGGAAGAGAGCGTGGAGCACATCCTGGCCCACCAAGCCTTGAGGACGATATTCCCACCCAGAGCAGCCAATTCATAGAGAAGACCACATGGCTGGCCCCACTATGAGACACAACATCCCTCACTGACCCATAGCCCTACAGGGGACAACACTGGAGACACAGTGTGGGAATTCCGCCCGATCTGATCCCAACCACACCGAGGTAAAACACTAAGGGCATGCAACAGAACAGCAAGGGGAACAGAGCAACAGAGTCCCCAGGGAATACCAAACATAGACTTTGGGGCCAGGGCTTGGCGCCGCATCAGACTTGACAGGATAACACTCCTAAAGGCCAACAAACAGTCCTTGAACTAACTACAAGCTTTTCTTTCTTATTTTTGTGTTTCGTTTTGCTTTTTGTCATTGGCTTGTTGTTGTTGTTTTGTTTTGTTGCTTGGTTATGCTCAGTCTTGTTTTTGTGCATGTTATTATCTCTACAAGTCTGTCTAAATAAAATAGGCTGGATGAACAATCTGGAGGAGAAAACAATGGAACCAACAGTTCCGGGGCGGGGGGGTATGGAAGAGAGGTAAGGGCGGGGGAAAGTAGTGGTGTTAACAAACCCAGGGACAAGGGAACAACAAGTGATCCAAATTGGTGGTGAGGTGAGTGTAGGAGGTCTGGTAGGATGTGATCAAGGGTAATGTAACCGAGAGGAATTACTGAAACCCTAATGAAGGCTGAACATGATAGTGGGACAAGAGGAAAGTAAAAGGAAATAGAGGAAAGAGCTAAGAGGTAAAGGGCACTTATAGAGGTCTAATTACAGGCATACACATATGTAAATATATTTATATATGAGGAGATCTATGTGCATATATGTATAGGTTTAGTAGCAGATGGATATTGGGCCTCCACTCAAGTACTCCCTCAATGCAAGAATATTTTGTTCTATTAAACTGGCATTCCATGATGCTCACCTTCCCGACACAATTGCTGAAGACAAAGCGGGTGCATAAGTAAATGTGATGAAGAAAGCTGATGGTGCCCGGCTATCAAAAGATATAGTGTCTGGGGTCTTAAAGGCTTGAAGGTAAACAAGTGGTCATCCAGCTCAGAAGCAACAAAGCCCACATGGAAGAAGCACACCAGCTTATGCAATCACGAGGTGTCAAAGAGATAAGGTATCAGGCATGTTCAGAACAAAAAATCATATCATTGTGAATGAGGGGAAGTGTGGAGTAGAGACCCAAAGCCCATCTGTAGGCAATTGGACATCCCCTTATGGAAGGGTCACAGGGAGGAGATGAGCCAGTCAGGGTGCAGTATAATAACAACGATGAAACATACAACTTTTCTCTAGTTCCTAAATGCTTCATCCCCCACACCCCCACCCCTCCCACTACCGACTATCATGATCCCAATTCTACCTTACAAATCTGGCTAGACCAGAGGATGTACACTGGTAGATAGGAACTGGAAACACAGGGAATCCAGGGTGGATGATCCCTTCGGGTCCAGTGGTGACATTGGCGATACTGGGAGAGTGGTGAGAGGGTGGGGTGGAAAGGGGGAACTGATTACAAGGATCTATATATGACCTCCTCCCTGGGGTGCAGACAACAGAAAAGTGGGTGAAGGGAGACATCGGACAATGTAAGATATGACAAAATAATAATTTATAAACTATCAAGGGTTCATGAAGAAGGGGGAGGTTTGAGGGGGAAAAATGAGGAGCTGATGCCAGGGGCTTAAGTGGAGAGCAAATGTTTTGAGAATGTACAAATGTGCTTTACACAATTGATGTATACATGGATTGCAATAAGAGTTGTATGAGCCCCTAATAAAATGATTAAAAAAAAAAAGAAATGCAATGTTATGACAACCTCCCATATGGCACCTGACATGAGACTTCAAATTACATAGGTTAAACTATGGTACATATATGTTCACATATAAGATCTGGGTAATGTTATAGGCTAGTTTCTTAATACTAAGCAAGAATTACCACACTCGCCCACTTTATTCTATTTCTTGCCTCTCGGAAAGGTGGTCAAGGGAAGTACTGTACATACTACCTCCACTTCATCTCAGGAGTCCCTGTGTACTAATAATGTTTAATATGCTCAGCTGATAACCAAAGGTTGAGAGTTAGAGTCTACCCACAGGTACAATGGAGCAAAAATCTGATGATCTACTTCTGAAAGAGCATCTGATGAAAACCTTATGTAACACAGTTCTACTCTTACAAACATGGGAATTCCATGGGTCAGGATCAACTCAATGGTAAGTGGCTTTATTTTATATCAAGGATAAAGAATACTTGCTGAGTTTTTGTTGGCAATTCATTGGGTTATCTTTTTTTTTCCTTATCATTACCTGGATTTGTATTTCCAGTTTACAACAATTTTTATAGATAATAACTATCTTAAATTAAGGTGCTTTTATTTCTTCTAAATGTATTTGCTTCTAAGTTAATTCTATGATTTGGCATAGTTTATTATTTCAGCATTTAGCAATTCTGATCTTTATTAATACACCAGATGACAGGATAAGAAGAAGTAAATCATATACAGATAAGTGTGTGCCAGACAGATAATGTCTTGAAGAATTTATATTCTCATTTCAAATGAGAATGACTTGGTTTCTTACTGGGCAATGCCCCTTTCAGAACCTTGGGTTCCTTGTAGGTAAAAACAAAAGCAACAGGAAGATTACTTATCTTGTAGGTCTACTGTGGTGATTAAGTAAGATGCAGTATCTAATAGCGGGCAGAGCACTGAGTGGGTATTCCATAAATGTAGCACCTGTGATGATGAATGTTGTGTGTCAGTTTGGCTAAGCGATGACACTCAGTGGTTTGGCAGACTAATCAATCACTTTCCATTTTGTGAGCTGATGGGAGCAGCCATGTAGTGGAAAGGGAGTTTCAAAGAGGATGTGCCTTCCGCCAGAATACAAATGAATGTTCTAGCAAAGCTGCTCTCTCTTTTGACCCTGCATGCTTCTTGTCGCCTGACCTCTGGTTCTTGGGACCTAACTCTGCAAAAGTCTCTGGCCCATCACTTGAACGGAAGATTATGGATTTGCCTACTTTGGCAACCCCGTGAGCCAACCGAGGCCTCCAGCCTGCTGCTTGATCTGCAGGCTTTGATTGCCAGCCCCAAGATGGCACAGCGGAATGATCATTGCACTGCTTGCCGCAAGGCCAGTGGTCCAAAACCACCAGCTACTTCAAGGGAGAAAGATGACCCTGGATGTTCCCATGAAGATTTAGTCTTAGAACTAGCAAAGTTGAAATTGACTTCATGCAAACAGACTTGGTTTTTGATATAACAATATAAGCCAGTAAGAGGTCTTCGGCCTGTGGTCTAAGCCTTGGATCTGAGACTTACCAGTTCCCACAAGTACGTGAGCCATTTTCTCATAAATGTGTGAGCCATTTCCATGAAGTATATTTCTCCATACAGATTCAGTAAAACTGAGATACTTAACAACAAAAAAATGTAATGAAGAAAAAGGATGGGAAGAGAGATGAAATAATTATATCAAGAAATTGAACACATACACAATAGTGGAGCAGGAGGAAATAGAAGAAAGAACTAGGAGGCAAAAGCTATATAGAGATATATAAATATAAGCATGCATATATGTAAATATATTCATAAATAACGATAGGGGTATTAGTTTATGTATATATATTTATATCTTAAGCATTAAGGTAGCAGATGGACTTTGGGCCTCTACTTAAGTCTTCCCTCAACATAGGAACACTTTGGCACTGTGTGATATTCACCTTCCCGACACAATCGCTGAACAAAAATGGGTGCATACGCAAATGTAGTGAAGAAAGCTGATGGTGCCAGAGTATTAAAAGATATAGTGCCTTGGGTCTTAAAGGCTTGAAGTTAAACAAGTGGCCATCTAGCAAGGAAGCAACAAAGCCCACATGGAAGAAGCACACCAGCCTGTGTGATCACCAGATGTAGATGGGAGCAGGTATCAGAAGATCAAAAACAAACAATTATATCAATATAAAGGAGAGGGGTAGGAGTGGAGCCCCAAAGCCCATCTGCAGACAACTAGACATCTCCTCACAGAAGGGTCACACAGGAAGGGACAATTCAGCCAGGGTGCACTTGAGACAGACAAAACACAACATTCCTCTGGTTTTTAAATGTTTCCTCCCCACCACTATCATGACCCCAAGCTCTAGTTCACAAATCCTACTAGACCAGAATATGTACATTGGTACAGTTTAGAGCTTTTGACACACGAAAGCCAGAACAGATAAACCACTCAGAAACAGTAATGGGAATATGACACCATGAGGGGAGGGGGAAGGGAGGAAGGGGATGAACAAGAGAAATGTGGGGGAATACAACAGACAGTATAAGATATGAAATAATAATATATAATTTTTCAAGGGTTCACAAGGGTGGGAGTGGGGCAAAGGGAGGAAAAAGAGGCGGTGATAATAAGGACTCAAGTAGAAAGATAATGTCTTAAAAATGACGATGGCAACATAATTACAAATTTGCTTGATATAATTGTTTTATGCATTGTTATATCTGTAAGAGTCCCCAATAAAATAATATAAATTTTAAAATAAACACAAGAAAGAAACTAAACAAAGAGAAGACACTGCAGTTGAGGAACAAATTTATATCAGCTTCCTGAGAATTAAAGGCTTTCTATAAGTTATTGCAGGGCAATAGGAAAGAATCATACTAGTTCACATTTAAACAATTGTAGGAACTGTTTTGCTTCATGATATAAGGGGCACAACATAATAGAGAATGCCTTCAATTAAAATGTTTATAAAAGAGAACTTTTTCACAGATGGATTGCCACAGTGGCTGCAGCAATGGGCTCAAACATAACATTAGTGAGGACGGCCCAAGCCCCGCAGGGTTTTAGCCTGTTGTACACAGGCACTACGAGCCACAGGCCATCTGACGGCACCTAACAACATCATCATGATTTTAATAATTGCAAAGGATGTGCTTTCCAACGTATTGTAGATATTACCATTAGAATGAAAATGTTACAGCGCTTAACTAAATGTCTTCAGTAGAATCTAAATATTGGAGCTGCTTGACAGGCACCTTCACCAGCTGAGATTACATATGAACAAGTTCTTCTGCAAAATCCAGAAACTGTATTTGGACTCAGAGATCAATTTTCCAAAACTGAAAGCTAAAGACCTAAAAAGAAATTCCCTTAAAAGAGTCTGTGCCTGCTTACCTCTTAGAAATCTTCTGACTGCCCCAAAGGCACATGCATCTCAGTTTGAAGATCAGTGGTTTCAGGATTGGGTAAATGAAGTCAACAAAACGTCTCACTAAAAAAGTTAAGAACTTTGCCTTCCCTACCTCAACACAATATATTGTCCTGCAAAAAGATATTGGTAGGCACAGAATTTTCCTTAGAAAGTAGCTTTCAATATTTTTAAATTCTCAAATCAGCAAGTTCTGGAGTAGAGATTTGTGAAACAAAACATAAAATTCTATTATAAAAGTTAGAATAATTTCCTCTCAAAGTATTGAGTATTACCCTGTACTTGCTCAGTTTGAAAGCTGTCCTGTGGCAGCTTTAGATCTTCAGGGAGATGATAAAAACCCACATCTCAGAGACCGTTACATCACAAAATACCATGTGGGACTACTGCACACTATACTTTGTCATCATAGTAAAAACTAAGGGCTCAAATCAGAAACCAGTGGATGCTAACTCCACGGGGTGATTCTGATGAGGAATAGAACATCTGCCGTTCTTTAAGTGTTTTCAGAGATTGCTTGCTAGTTGCAAAGGGAAAATATTTACTAAATAGTGAGGGGGTAAAATCAAGGGATTAAAATTAATATCACCAGTGAACCGCAGATGGACATTTTGTCCCCATTCAATCAAGACCCTGAGGACAGGCCATCCTTGATATCAGCAGTTCTCAACGTGTGGGTTTCAAGCCCTTTGGGGGTCGAATGAGCCTTTCCCAGAGGTTGTCTAAGACCACAGGAAAACACATAACTATTTCACAATATATAATTACACATTGTTTTGTGACTCATCGCTATGCTTTAATTATGGTGAATTAAGTTAGGTTTGTAACAATGAAAATACATCCTGCATATCAGATATTTACATTATGATTCATAACAGTAGCTAAATGACATTTATGAAGTAGCAATGAAAATAATTTTTTGGTTGGGGATCACAGCATGAGGACTGTATGAAAGGGTCGCGGCACTAGGAAGGTTGAGAACCACTGCTTTATGTCACTTTCCAGTCAGGAATGTGTAAACTATAAGTAAATTATTACATCAAACAGTTCCAAATGAGGTTATCCTATTAAAATAATGGGGTGGCGTGAAGTTGTAGTCTTCCATAGAAAGCTATAGAAATGTTCAAGTTTGAAGACTGAAAACAAAAGTAGGATCTTTTACCAAACAATCCAAACTCACGGCCATGAAGTCAAATCTACCTGACAGTGACCCTGTGAGGCAAAGGAGTACTGGCCTGTAGGTTTCAAATGGCTGACCTTGCAGAGCACAGTCCAACATGTAACCACTATGCCTCCAGGGCTCCTCAGATAATCCCAAACGGAGGATCATTCTATTAAAATAGTGGGGGGTGGGTAATTGTAGGCTTCAGACAAAGAAAGATATGGAAAAGTTCAAGTTTAAAGATTAAAAATAAAATGAGCATCCTATAATAGGAGAAAATACTATAAACGTACTACTTGGTTCATTTGAAAAAGCTATTGTGGACATTGACTAAAGTCTATGTGTATATATTAAATTTACTCAAGATTAAAGCTGAGCTGTGGTTAAGAGAGTGTCTCCACACTTTGAAAATATGCACTACAGTATTTAGAGGTAAGGGACCCATGCGTTTGTCCTTACATATACAAATACCCATGTGTTTGTATACAGAGATGGAGGGAAAGGAAGGCAGGGGCATACAAAAGGAGACAACGATAAAAATACGATAAAATGTTAACAACTAGTAAATCTGGGTAGAGGAAATACATGCTCATTCTATTAATCTTGCTCTTGCAATTTTTCTGTAAACTAGGAAGTGTCTCCAAATAAACAGTAACCCTGGATGCTGGTGTCTCGATGGGCTTAGAACAGCCAACTCACTAAAAGTGGATGGTTCAAGTTTCACTTCGGCCTGGGTATCCACATCTGAGAAAGAAACAACTATTGAAAACTCTGTGAGTTTGAATTAACTCCACAGCAACAAAGACTGGTTTCTGGCATGATGTGTTCAGTTTGTGAAAATTGGAATTAAACTTTTATGTATTTTTCTGTATGTAGGTGCCTCAAAACATTTGTGGATAGAATTGAAAGACAATGGAATTTTCCAATAGCTTATCGCCACCCTTGTATATGTCATACATCAATTAAAAAGTTGAAAAAATAAGACCTTTTGCCAAAAGATCACAAGAGAATTTTCTAGGATGAAGTCTAACTATTTTTATAGTGTACTGATAGAAAATTTCAAACATTTTTGCATATATGCCTATGTAACACAAATACACGTTGAAGGCAAGATGTCTTTTTTATCTTCTTATTTATCTTATCCTTACATCCTTACACAATAATTTCTACATAAGTAATGTATATGTCAACTGAGAACGGACTGAAATGGAACAGTATCTTAGTTGAATTTCCTTTGTCTTTGGTCCCAATTCCCTGCCACCAACCTACAACACTGCCCATTTTCAAAATATTACTCTCGTTTATCCTTGCCCAAAAAGTATAGTTCAAAAAAATGAAACTCAGTTTGCCGACTCTGTGATAGACCCTCACGTCCTCAGTGACAAAGAGAGGAAGAAGAATTTTGGCTGGAGATCATACCACATTTCTTCAGAGCTGTAATATTTTCCAGAGGTCATTTTGGCATCCCTCTGTGATCAGGAGTAAGTGACTCACCAAGATCCTGTCACTAGTTCTGTGTGTTGTAAGCGGGAAAAGCTGAAAAGGTATCCCAACAGAGGGACAGAGCCTTGTGGGCATTGTATTGAACTGTAAAGCCCACCCCAGCTTCGGGTGGCCCACCTTCGTACAGCACATTCACTGTGTGGTCTTATACAAAAGCCTGTCTCACATGCCTCAGACTTTTCCCACCTCATCCCCACCCCAAATCAGGATGATTTAGTCACTTATTTAATCTACTGATTTTTCCACCAGGCAGATGTCTTTACATTGTACTGAGACAATTCTCTCTAAACAACCTATCACTCTTTCTTGTGGAAAGCTTTCCTGTATTTTGTCGCCCTCCCCTCACCCAGGAATCGTCCTTTGCAGACCCTGATTAGTACCAAGGCATGCTCACGCCCTTTACACTTCTTAGTCAGCTGACCACTCAACTGAGTCTGTGTCTCCTTAAACACTTATTCTTCAGTTATCCTTGAGGGGATTCACATTTTCCTTTAATATAAAGAGCTTTTGTTTTTGAGACCGCCTCCAGTCATCTACTTTGACGTCAGACAGCTGTGTGACAACTGTGTTCACAGATTTCCATTATCTCTTATAGGAATGGTTTCAATCTGACCAAATTTGATCCTTTGTGGCAATGTTTCTCAGTTTTCAGATAGCACTATATAAAAGACTTTTAACATAAAAGTAGGCAAATCGGAATATACTTATTAAATTTTAAAAAAAGAGAAGTTCCTTGCATTTAGTTTAATTAAACTCCTCAAAAACCAAACCTAATTCCTTCAAGGTGAGACTGATATCATAGGGAAGAGTCAAATTGCCCTTGGGGGTTTCCTGGACTGTAAATCATTATGGAAGCAGCTGCCATGTCTTTCTATTGCAGAGTGCCTGCTGGGTTCCAACCCACCGATGGTAGGTTAGCTGCTGAGTGCTTGAACCACAGCACCAAAAGGGCTCCTTTAATTACACTTAACACATACAAAATAGAGATGTATAGCTATTAGTTAAATATCTGACATATAAACCACATATATAAACTGTTTATATGGGAAAATTTACTATTTCTAGACAGTAGTAAAGTCTGTAAATTATAAAATGTTAACAATTTATTATGAACATATAGCCCTCTAAATGGCTAAAACAAAAAGTACTATTTTAGTTATATCTGGCATTACATTTATTTTAGAAGAGAAGCTCACCCAAATCAGCCCGTTGTTATCCAGTATCAAAATGACCCTCCAAGAGAATACCGCTGCACAGTTAAAATCCTTACATTATTTCCACATTAGGATGTGTTTAGGAATATTTCACAAGAACATAATAGAAAAGGATCAGTTTCCCAATGTAACTTATTACATTAGTAGTGTCTTTTAATGACTCTTCAAGAGTAGTTAAAATAAATAACATCTTATATAACCTAGCTTGGTAAATAAAGGGTCATCAAAATGGCAATACAGACTAATTCCAAGGGATAATGAGAATACACACCTCCCGCTCCCCACCCCAGAGGGACAAACAACAGAAAAGTTGGTGGAGACAGCGAATGATGTAAAATATGAAAATAATAATGATTTATAATATACCAACGTTTCATAGGAGTAAGGGGGTGAGTGAGGGAGGAAGGGAAAAAAGAAGACCTGCTACTGGGGCTCAAGTAGAAAGAAAATGTTTTGAAAATGATGGCAACATATGTACAAATGTGTCTGATACAACTGATGTACAGATAGTTATAAGAGCTGTAAGAGCCCCCAATAAAATGATTTATTAAAAAATACAAACTCCGCAGTTAATTTGAGACAGATTATTTTAATTTTATTTGGGGCTCATACAGCTCTTATCAAAATCCATATATACACCCATTGTCAGGCACATTTGTACATGTTGCCATCATCATTTTCAAAACATTTTTTCTACTTGAGCCCTTGGTATCAGCTCATTTTCTGCGCTAACTCACCACCCCTTCCTCATGAACCCTTGATAATTTATAAAGGCTTCCACCCCCAAGTCTTACACTGACAGCTGTCTCTCTTCATCCACTTTTCTGTTGTACATCCCCTATGAAGAGGTTATATGTAGATCATTGTGATCGGTCCCCACTTTCTCCCCTACTTTCCCCTTACCCTCCTGGTATCTCCATTCTCATTATTGGTCCTGAGGGGTTTATCTGTCCTATCAAGCGCTTTTCTGTAGCAGTGTACATGCTCTGGTCTAGTCAGATTTACAAGGTAGAATTGAGGGCATGAGTGGAGGGAGGAAAGTTATATGTTTCATTGGTGCTATACTGCAGCCTGACTGGTTCGCCTCTTCTCTGCAACACTTCTGTAAGGGGATGTCCAATTGTCCACAGATAGGCTTTTGCATTGATAGGATTTTTTTGACCTGGATCTTTGATTCCTGATACCTAATCACATCGGCACCTCATGATCACACAGGCTGGTGTGTTTCTTCCATGTGGGCTTTGTTGCTTCTCAGCTAGATGGCCTCTTGTTTGTCTTCAAGCCTTTGAGACCCCAGACACTATATGTTTTGATAGCTGGGCAGTATCAGCTTTCTTCACCACATTTGTTTATGCACCCACTTTGTCTTCAGAGGTTGTATTGGGAAGGTGAATATCACTGAATGCCAGATTATTAGAATAAACTGTTCTTGCATTAAGGGAGTACTTGAGTGGAGGCCCAATGTCCATCTGCTACCTTAATACTTAACCTATAAATATATGTATAGATTTATTTCTGTATAATTATATATAAATATATTTACATATGTACATGCCTGTATTTAGACCTCTATAAATGTTCTTTGCCTCCTGCTTCTTTCCTCTATTTCCTTTTACTTTCCATTTGTCCCACTATCATGTTTGGCCTTCATTTGGGTTTCAGTAATTCCTCTTGTCATTAATCACTGCCTTTGATTAAGCCCTACCAGGCATCCTATGACCTTCTCTCCCTCGATTTTAGATCACTTGTTGCTCCCTTGTCCCTGGGTTGGTCGACACCCCCCTTCCTTTCTCCCGCTTCCTTCTCACCAGTGTCCCCAAATGACCCATCAGCCCCATTGTTTTCTCCTCTAAATTGTTTACTCCACCTATCTCATCTAGATAGACATGCAGAGACAATACTAAGCACAAAAACAAAACAAAGCCAAACAACAAAGGAAGGCAAAACAAAATAACAACAACAAAAAGGGTTCTAAACCTGTGGGTCACAAGCCCTTTGGGGCTTGTTATGGAGTAGTAACGAAAATAATTTTATGGTTGGGGCGTCACCACAACATGAGGAACTGTATTAAAGGGTCGTGGCATTAGGAAGGTTGAGAACCACTGCCATAAATAGTTCCAGGTCTGTTTTTTGACCTTTAGGAGTGTTTTGCAGTCAAGTCTTACAGGGTACAATGCTCTGGCCCCAAAGGAGAAAGACTTTTAAAAATTAAATACAGTGGAGCTTGAAAAATTCATGGAGAAATGGAATGAAAAGATTAATGCCTTTTTTCCCTCCACAAACTTCTCAAGCCCCCTTTTATTGACAACTCCTGGTCAGTTCTCCATAGTTAAGTTGTTATAGAAATGAGAAAATAATTTATAGAGAAAAAGTATTTATTGTATAAGTGACCACTCACTGACACATGAAATAGCTTGTTTTAAACAATATTGTTAAAGAAGTTTCTGGAAGTCTTACCATGAGCTGTGTAGTTTGTACAGTTAACTGGCTCTTGTGTGGCATCATTTATTACTGGTCCTTTACATATATATGTAAGAAAAGTTAAGGAAATATGAACTATATTTTAACACAAAACATCTCGTCTTAAATAAGCCATATAATATACTCATGTTTATATTCACATGTAAAAAGAGGCTATTTGTCCAAGCCAACAAGCACAGTTGAAAATACATCTTTAGCGTACCTAAGCTTTAACTTATGGGAAAAGCTTACTAACTTAGAGAAGCTCCGGTGGCTTCCACTCCTAAGCTGTGGGCAGTTTGAACCCGTCAGATGCTACACAGGAAAAAGACTTGCCTTCTGTCGCAGTAAAGATTAGTCTTGAGAATCCCCTGATGCAGTCAGTCCTACCCTATCCTAGAAGATATGAGTCTGAATCAACTGGATATGAATGGATTTGATTTTCATTCTGTCCAATTAGTTTCTTAGAATTACCTTGGCACGTTTTCGTGTGAAGAGAAAGACAGCTGATATGTCAGTGAGTCTTAAGCTTCAACCACTACGTATTCAGCAAGTTAGAGTTTTGCTACTGTGAAAATGCAATGCACATAATGCTGAGATCATTTCTTAATCTTACAACATTCTCCCATAGAATTCTTAAATCTCTGGTGAATGGTATGTTTTCTGTTCTAGAATTAGTAAAAAGTCATTTCTAATTTTGCCCAAGAATCGCTATTTTCATTTGAATACAGTTCCCACTGCATTTCGTTCCTGCCTTTCTCAGAGCTATGTGACAACGGGCTGATCCTGATCAGTGTGGCCACTTCGACTGCATTTTCTCTACAAACAAAGAGTGAACAGATTTAGCATGGTTATAAATGCTTTGCCTGTATTAGCTCATTTAAACACAATAGTGCTTTAAACTGGCATCACTGACTACTGTTCAAATCATTTGTCCCAGGTTACAAAATGGGCAAAAATTCAACTCCTGCAAATCTGGCATGTCACGGACTTTGAGGCTTACATGAAAAATTAATGATTAACACAATTTGGCTACATCACTATTATTTCCTTGTCTTCCCCCAAATCAGCCAACATTTTTAGGCCTGGGTGTGTGCAATCTTTGTACCAGTGATGCTTAGAACAGGACCTGGCATTCTCAGAAAGCATTTGTTTGTTGAACGGCTAAAACCACCGATAAAAACAGGTGTTTTAAGAAAAGGACCAGTAAAATCCTGAGGAAGCCACTGCGGGTGCCTTCCGCCTCTTTCACAACGCAGAAGCCCACATCCCGGGGTTCCCCGGCCATTAGAGGCCACGGTCCACTTTCAGTTTAGCCTTTGCCCGGGTTGAAGTCTGAGACCCACAAGTGACCCTAACCTGCCTTCCCCGGAGCCCGCACTCCTTGGAGAGCTACCAACAGAGGATATTGTCCCATTCTGAGGTCCTCGCACTTAAGCGTCTCTTCGCTCGCGGCGGCAGCGGTGGCTGCGGCGCTCCAGGATCCAGTGGTAAATACCACGAACCACAGCACTCCCCGAAACTGGACGGCTAGAGACTCCGGGGACACAGGTCCAGCGGGCCAGGGGGCCGCCATGCTGGGAAACGGGGTCCCTCCCCTCTCAACTTCCGGTTCCGCTTTCGTCCCGGAAGTGGGCGGGGAAAGGCTGCCGGGAGCCGGCGGTGGGGGGGGGGCCGGCGGGGGGTGTTCTTAAAGGGAACCGGACCACCATCTAGGACGCCGCACCTGCCAGTGAAATCACCTAGAAATTTACTTTTAAGCGAAGGCAAGCTTCCACCTTCCCCTCCCCTTTCCTCCCTCAGCGGGAGGGGCGGATCTATCCAGCGACCTGTGGGAAGGTCTGCGGGCAAGGTTGAATTTTCGGAGAGGCAGGCAAAGACCCTCGCTTTCCACCCAAATTTCCTCTAGGCTTCTCTGTTCCACCCAAGTGCCTGTGCCTTGCGTTGAGATAAACACAATGTTTTCTACACTTCTCCGTTAGTCCTGACGGGGTTTGAGTTTATAGATAAGACTCTGGCTCAGCCCCCAATAAAATGATTTTTTAAAAAGAAGAAGAATCTGGCTCGAAGACCTGATTTTTGTCCTTGGTTGCTGTGCCTAAAGAAGGGATTGAAAGCCCAATTCGCCGGATTCTAGAAGCGTGCTCTTGATAAAGGTGACCGAAGGGCCCCTGGTTACCTAGAGCGCTCAGGTGCCGGCGTGGGTTTAGAGGCGCGGTCCGACCCATAAAGATCCAGTCAGAGACCCTAAGGAACATTTCAGCGCTACAGAATCAAAATGACTCGGAATGGACTCCGTAGTGATTTGCTTTGTCGGTTTTGGTTCCGTGGCTGGTGCGCAGTGGTTAATCGCCTAGCTTGCTAACAGAAATCTCAGTAGTTAAGCCCATCAAAAACGGATGGATCTACAGACGCAGGGGCAGGTCTGACGCAGGGGCAGGTCTGCTCTGACCTCCAGCGTTCTTGCGAGTCGGAATTGACTCGGGCAGTGGATGTGGTTGATTTTAGTGTTACCTTAGAGCAGGGGTTCTCCACCTTCCTCATGCCGCCACCCTTTCATACAGTTCCTCATGTGGTGCCCGCCCCCCAGCCATAACATTATTTTCGTTGCTACTTCCTAACCGATTTTGCTACTGTTATGAATTGTCATGTAAGTATCTGATATGCAGGATGTATTTTTATTGTAAGAAATTGAACAAAATTAAACCATTAAAGCATAGTGATTAATCACAAATCAATATGTAATTATATACTGTGAAATATTTATGTGTTTTCCTATGGTCTTAGGAGACTCCTGTGAAAGGGTCATTCAACACCCAAAGGGGTCGCGACCCACAGGTTGAGAACAGCTGCCGCAGAGGAAACTGGCTGTTAGCCAGCTGTAAGAAACACACACACAAAAAGACATTACAACCTTTGTTTTTAAGAGTGGAAATTTACATGAGGAAAAGGTAAACATTAAGAGAAAACTTGAGGTGTGGAGTGGGAATGTCTTTTATAAGAAGCAGTACTTTTAAAGTGAAAGTGTAATCTTTTTTTCTCTCAAAGTGTAACAATATTTGCATTTGCTTTTCTGTGGCACTCTTCATCCACACTATTGGGTGCCATTCAAACTCCTAGACCCCATAGGGCTGGTCTCACAGGCTGAATCGCTGGAAGAGCAATTATTGAGGAACGAATGGTGGTTTTGAACTGATGACCTTTTGGTTCGCAGCCAAGCTTGTAACCACTGTGCCATCAGAGAGCCTGTCATCTACGTTAAGATTACCTCATTACGAACTCTATAATGCACTGGAGACAACGCTTTACAAGGAAGTAGTCACTAGCCCCCTGAAGACATGTAAAAAGACACATCTTGATGTACACCATGCTCAAGTTCCAATTCAGAAGATCCAAGTAGTTTACCACTTCCGTTGTTGGTCCAAGGATCACACTCTGAGAACATTGTTATAATGTATGATGAGAATTGTCATTTTACCTACAGTCAGAAAGACATGAGACTTTGCAATAATCAAGTATTGTGACTACATTTCAAAGTTTGTGTAATGAACCAAGCTTTCAGGACTACTATGCTATTATTTAGATTAAAATATTAGTACTTTATTAAAGGTGGGTAAGGTGTGGGGCAAGGGTTTGGGCAATTCTACTCTTCCCTGCATGGTCACTGTGAGTTTGAATCTCACAACCACAAAAACATGCTTTATTATACAGGATTGTGGTTAGGTGTCTTCAAATCCATTCTGACTCATACCAACCCCATAGACAAAACAACAAAACACGGCCCAGTCCTGAACCATCCTCACAATTATTGTTGTGTTTGAGCCCTTTGTTGCAACTATTCTGTCAATCTGTCTCACCGCGGGTCTCCTTTTCAACCCTCTACCAAGTATGAGGCAATTCTCCAGGGACTTGTTCCTCCTGATAATATACCCAATGTGTGAGACAAATTCTCACAAGCTTAGCTTCTAAGGAACATTCTGGCTGTACTTCTAAGAAAGATTTGTTCTTTCTTGTGGCAGTGCCTGGTATACTTTGTTATATGTCGATTCCACGATTCAAAAATGCCAACTCATCTTCAGTTTTCCTTCCCCAGTTCCTACATGTATATCATTGTGAAAGTGCCATGGCTTAGGTCAGATGCTCCTTAGTTCTCAAAATGCAGGCTCTGCTTTCTAAAGACTATAAAGAAGCCTTTTGCAGCAAATACAATCAATATGGGTTGCCTTTTGATTTCTTGACTACTGCTTGCATGGGTGTTGGTTACAGATCCAGGTAAAATGAAATCTTTGATAACTTCACTCTGTTCTCCATTTATTATGATACTTTTTATTGGTCCGGTTGTGATAACTTTTATTTTATCTTAAGTTGTCATCCATACTGAAGACTGTCATCTTTATCCTCATCAGTAAGCAAGTTCTCTACATTTTCACGAGCCATGTTGTGTCATTTGCATACTACAGGTGGTTAAGGGTCTTCCTCCAGTCCTGATGTATTCTTCATTTAATCCAGCTTTTTGGATTGTTTGGTCAGTGTTTTAGTCCAGGTAGGCTAGAGAAACAAATCCATAGAAACTCATGTGTATAAGAGAGAGTTTTATATAAAGGATAATTGTACATTAAGAAAGCATCCCAACCCGATGCAGAGGTCTTAAGTGGAGAGCAAATGTTTTGAGAGTGATTAGGGCAAATAATGTATGGATGTTCTTTATACAATTGATGCATGTATATGTGTGGATTGTGATAAGAGTTGTATGAGCCCCTAATAAAATGTTAAAAAAAAAAAAAAGATAGCATCCCAGCCTAGTCTGGTCTAAGCCCATAAGTCTGATATTAGCCCATATGCCTGATACCAATCTATAAAGTCCTCTTCAGGCTCAGGAAATACAAGCAATGATTTCTAATATGGAACTATCACAGGCCAATGGGTAGAAACTCTTTGGATCCAGTGGCATTGTAAGCATCTCAACACTGCCAGGAGTCTCCACATGACCTCCAATTCCCAGGCCTGCATCAGGGTAGGTCCATGTGGCTTCTCGCCAGAAGTGAGCAGAGTCTCTTCCGCCTCCAAGGAGGAAATCCTAGGTGTTCCCAGAATTCTCAGGAGGAGGCCATACACACACACAGAGGCCTTACTTAGGATAATGCAATTGACAGACTAGTCGCCACCCTTTCACTCTTAATCCTCTCAAATCCCAAATTGACACCAGATTATGTAACTACCACAGTCAGCATACAGAATGAATAAATATGGTAAAAGGATAAAACTAATACATACTTTCCTGACTTTAAAGCACATGATATCCTTTATTCTAGCCAGATCACAGGCTCTTGGTCTATGTACAGGTTCTACCACACCACAATTAAGTGTTCTATCATTACCGTTCTTTACAATGCTGCTCAAAGTTTGTTATGATCCACACACTTTAATGCATTGGCACAGTTCGTAGGGCACAGATGTACATTTTTCTGGTATCTCTGCTTTTAACCAAGATTCATCTGACATCAACAATGATATTCCTCTGTTCACGTCCTCTTCGGAATCTGCTTGAAGATTTGCTCATCCTGTCAATATACTGCTGCGACCATTTTTTGAATTATCCTCAGTGAAAGTTCACTTGTGTGTGTTACTAATGGTTTTGTTGTTTTGTTTTGTTTTGTATGCTGGTGGATTACCTTTCTTTGGAGTGGACACAAATATAGCTGTCTTCCAATTTCTTGCCACCCCCAAAGGGGTACTGTTCCCCTTATTTACACTATTAGCAAGCTACCAATACCTTGGGGGATCTCAGGCACCTCATATTTGCATAGTCCTACAAAATCATTTGAAGAACCACATTAAGTAATTCATAAAACTGCCCCATAGTTTTTTCAATTTACCTCACATGCATGCAAAAGTTGGATTGATAAAGAAGACTAAAGAATAATTGATATCTTTGAATTATGGTGCTGATGAAGAATATTAAATACACCATAGACATCCAGAATATGGACAAGCCTGTCTTAGGAATATAGCCAGAAAGCTTCTAAGAAGCTAGGATGGTGAGACTTAGTTTCACATTCTTCAGATATGTTATCAGAAAGAACCAATCCTGAGAGGAGGACAATGAAACAAAAGGATGATCCTCAATGACACCGATTTTTACAGTGGCGGCAACAATGGGGCCAAACAGCAACGACTGTGATGATGGTGCAGGACTGGGTAATGTTCCCTTCTGTAGTATATGAGGTGCTTATGAGTCACAACCTATGTGACAGCATCCTATAATGACAAAAAGTATGTACTAGTTACTGAAGTAGGAAAAATACTTTGATTAAAATATTCCAAAAATAACAAAATAGATATATATCCCAAATATCAGAACTATGAAAACCATAATTTCTGACTACCATTATAATTTATAAAAATAAAATAATATCCAGGTCAAATTAGAGCAACAGAGATGTACAAGGGAAAATCAAAACGTATTAATACTAGTGTTCCAGTTTGTACGCGCATGTGTTTATTCCAACAAAAAACATGTTTGAACCTGACATTCCATGATGCTCACTGTCCTGACACGATCACTGAAGGCAGAGTGGGTGAATAAGCAAATGTGAAGAAAGCTGATCAAGCCTGGCTATCAAAAGATATAGTGTCTACTTGAAGGTAAACAAGCGGCCATCTAGCTCAGAAGCAACAAAGCCCACATGGAAGAAGCACGCCATCCTGTGTGATTATGAAGTGCTGAAGGGATCAGTTATCAAGCATAAAAGAATAAAAAATCATATCATTGTGTGCTCACCTCCCAGATATGATCATTGAAAACAAATGGGTGCATAAGCAAATGTGATGAAGAAAGCTGATGGTGCTCAGCTATCAAAAGATATAGTGTCTGGGGTTTTAAAGGCTTGAAGGTAAATAAACGGCTATCTAGCTAAGAAACAACAAAGCCCACATAGAAGAAGCACACCAGCCTGTGTGATCATGAGGTGTCGATGGGATCAGGTATCAGGCATCAAAAAACAAATACTCATATCATTGTGAATGAGGAGGAGTATGGAGGGGGGACTCAAAGATCATTTGTAGGCAATTGGACATCCCCTTACAGAAGGGTCAAGGGGAGGAGACAAGCCAGTCAGGGTGCAGTGTAGCACTGATGAAACATACAACTTTCCTCTAGTTCCTAAATGCTTCGCCCCCCCCCACCTGCTGCCTCTCCCCTCCCCTCCCCCCAACTATCATGATCCCAATTCTACCTTACAAATCTGGCTAGACCAAAGGATGTACATTGGTACAGATAGAAACTGGAAACACAGGTAATCCAGGCCGGATGATCCCTTCAGGACCAGCGGTGAGAGTGGTGATACCAGGAAGGTGGAGGGAAGGTGAGGTAGAAAGGGGGAACCGATTACAAGGATCTACATATAACCTCCTATCTGGGGATGGATAACAGAAAAGTGGATGAAGGGAGACATCAGACAGTGTAAGATATGACAAAATAAAAATTTATAAATTATCAAGGGTTCATGAGGGAAGGGGAGTGGGGAGGGAGGGGAAAAATGAGGAGCTGATGCCAGGGGCATCAATGTTTTGGGAATGATGAGGGTAAAGAATGTACAAATGTGCTTTATACAATTGACGTATGTATGGATTGTGATAAGAGTTGTATGAGCCCCCAATAAAATGATTTAACAAAACAAAACAAAAAAAGATGTTTGAACATGTTCCTGCCATCCATGAGTAGCTGCAGACAGTCCTATCAGTAATACACTTGCCTTAATCTTATTAGGATGCCTTCAAATAAAAAGATAGTTTTTTACCATAGAAAAACTATTTTGAGAACAGAACTATTATAAAAATTTTAACAAGACTAAAGTGGACATTCACCACTTGTCTAGTTCGTTGTACTGCAGTGGCACACATGTTCCTGAGGTGCTAGAAGCCATGTCACCAGTAGTTCAGATACTAGCAGGGCAGTCTCACATGAACAGGTTTCAGCAGAGCTTCCAGGCTGTAACCAATGAAGGAATAAACTGCCACTTGTGAAGAATGAGCCACTAGAAATGTCCTGAAGAGCAGTGGAACAGTGTCAGAGTTAGTGACCCACGAGATCCACAATGCAACCTTGACTTTATCCAGTCTGAATTTGGAGAACATATTTGATGCGTTGAACACTAATGACAGAAGACCGGGAATGACATCAAGAACATCATACATAAGAAAGCAAAAGATCATTACAAAGGAAAGAAAGAGAAGATCAAAGTGGATGTCAGAAGAGACCCTGAAAGTTTCTCTTTATTGTAGAGTCATTAAAGCAAATGGAAGGAATTATGAAGTCAAGGAGCTAAAGATAGAAAAATTAAAGGGTAGCTAGAGAAGACTAAGGTAAAATATTATAATGAAATATGCAAATACCTGGAGTAATAAAAACAACAAAAAAGAAGGATTATACTCAGCATATTTTAAATCATTTTATTAGGGGCTCATATAACTTATCACCATCCATACATACATCAATTGTGTAAAGCATATTTGTACGTTCATTACCCTCTTCATTCTGAAAACCTTTGCTCTCCGACTCAGCCTATCTTATGCTGAAAGAATTGAAGAAAAAAAATCAAGCATTGAGATGCAATTTTGAAATATTCTATGGGCAAAATATTCAATAATTCGGAAAGTATCAAAAGAAGATGGAAAGTGCACAGAGTCGCTGTACCAAAAATAATTAAGCAACATTTGACCATTTTAAGAGGTAGCATATGATTAAAAAAAGAAAAACAATGATAATGAAGAAGTCCAAGCTTCTTCTGAAGGTATTAGCCAAAAACAAGGCTCCAGGGATTGATGGAATGCCAATTGAAATGTTTCAATAAGCTGATGAAGCACTGAAAGTACTCATTCATCTGTGCCAAGAAATTTGGAGACAGATACATGGCCAACTGACAGGAAGAGATCCATATTTGTACCTATTGCAAAAAAAGCGACCCACTAGAATGTGAAAATATAAAACAATATCATAATAACTCGTGCAAGTAAAATTTTGCTGAAGATCACTCAAATATGGTTACAAGCAGTACATTGACAGGAAACTGTCAGAAATTCAAGCTGTATTCAAAAGAGGAGATGACATGAGAGATTATTGGTGAAGTAAGGTGGATCTTGGATGAAAGTAGAGAAGATGCTTTTTTGTTTTTTATTATACAAAGGCATTTGCCTGTGTAGACCATAACTAAATATGAAAAAATTTTGAGAAGAATGAGGGTTCCACAATGCTTAATTATGCTTATGCAGAATCTGCATATGGATCAAAAGGCAATTATTTGAACAGAACAAGGGGATACTACATGTATTAAAATCAGGAAATGTGTGTCAGAGTTGCATCCACTCACAATATTTCATCAACTTGTATACTGAGCAAATCATTAGAGAAGCCAAATTATATGAAGAAGAATAAGGTAGCAGGATTTTTAAAAGCCTTAGTAATAACCTGTGATATGCAGATGACGTAACCTTGCTTGCTGAAAGTGATGACTTGAAGCACTTGCTGATGAAGATCAAGGATTGCAGCCTTCATTATGGATTACAGTAGGTAACATCATGGTGTATAGAGAAAATAATGAAGTTGTCAAGGATTCATCTTACTTGGAACCACAATCAATGCTCACAGAAGCTGCAGTCAAGAGCTCCGATGACTTGCTGCATTGGGTAAATCTGCTACACAGGACCTCTTTAAAGTGTTGAAAAGCAAGGATGTTACTTTGAGGACTGGAGTGTGCCTGACTCTTAGCCATGAAAGGTGGATATTGAATAAGGAAGATTGAAGAAGAATAGAAGCTTTTGAACTATGAAAGTACTATGGACTGACAAAAGAACAAACAGATTTATTTTGGAAAAAGTACAACCAGAAGGCTCCGTAAGAGCAAGCATGGTGAAACTTTGTCTCATGTAATTTTGACTTGTTTTCATGAATTCAGCCCCTGGAAGAGGATATCGTGCTTGGTAAAGGGTTGGGCAGTGAAAAAGATGAAGATCCTGTGCACACTGGTGCCGATAGGAGCTGGAGGCACAGGGAATCCAGGGCGGATGATCCCTTCAGGACCAGGGGTGTGAGGGGCGATACTGGGAGGGTAGAGGGTGAGTGGACTAGAAAGAGGAACCCGATTACAAGGATCTACATGTGACCTCCTCCCTGGGGGACGAACAACAGAAAAGCGGGTGAAGGGAGACGCTGGACAGGGCAAGATATGACAAAATAATAATTTATAAATTATCAAGGGAGGGGTGAGTGGGGAGGGAGGAGAAAAAGAGGACTTGATGAAAAGGGCTTAAGTGGAGAGCAAATGCTTTGAAAATGATGACGGTAAAGAATGTACAGATGTGCGTTATATAATTGATGTATGTATAGATTGTGATGAGTTGTATGAGTCCCTAATAAAATGTTTTTAAAAAAAGATGAAGATCCTGGACAAGACGGATTGACACAGTGGTTGCAATAATGAGCTTGAACATGACAATGATTGTAAAGAAGGCACAGGGCAGGGCAGTGTTTCATTCTATTAAATATGGTCACTATACGTTGGGACTGACTGGATGACACCTAACAACAATAGCAACAACAGAGTGGACATATTCCAAGTCACTGATGCTTTGAAACATATTTACATAAAATAACTGCTTCCAGATGGATCAAGCATTTCAAGGAAGTCCAGGAAAACCTCAAAGATGAGCCAAGAAAGGGAAGACTGTCAATCTCAATGAAAGAAGAAACTGTGGCTGAAATCCAGAGACGGTGGAAGCCAACCGTAATATTATCACTGTTGTAATTGCTACTGAAATTGGTATCTCCTGAAATAAACTGTAGTGGGATGAACCTTGGGTTTACAAATCTGACCCAGAGAGCAATGTCTACTCATAAAAACAGTGTCTTCCCAAATGGTTTTCTGGGTCAGTTATCTTCAAGAGAGGTCAGCTCAGAAGGAAAGGTTGACTGGTAGGTGAGAAAGTGGGAATATACATACAAATATACACAGATTATCCATAAATGTGGTGGAACATATAGAGGCAATGTATCAAAGCTTCTTAAGCCTTACCAAAACCTTGAGCGATTTGGGGGTATCAAGGGCAATTGACACTACATAGTCCACAAAGAAAATATTCTACATCCTAATTTGGTGAGTAGCAAGTGAAGTCTTAAAAATTCATGAGCAAGCCAGAAGAAAAGTTGGCCATTTTTCAGGCGACAGTCCCAGCATGGCAGAAAGCAAGGCACACAAGGCGAAGAGGTGGCACCAGGTAAAAAGGAAACAGATTCGAAACTGGAAGTAGAATGGCATCAGAGGATATTACCACCTAGGACACTGGCAGGCGGGTGGTGGCTGTGGTGAGAGCCTTGCACAATCTGCTGGTCCTGCCTATGGAGGTGCCCACCAATGGTTCTCCTAACGTTCTTCAAGAAAGGGAATGAAGCGCTTTGGGACTGAGAGTAGAGGACCCACAGGGTGACTCAGATCACTATCATGGGCTGCCCATGGCACAAGAAGCTGGCTGAATGGCCGCTGTGCACCATAGCCAGCAGTTCTCACTGAAACCATACCCAAGGCAAGGCAGTGAGAGGACTCATGCATGCCGGAAGCATACCGGATTCGAAGGGCAAAAGTAAGGATTGTTTTTTAACGGTTCTCAAAAAGCAATTAAAAAAACAAAAACAAAACACGAGCAGCCTTCTCAGATACAGCTATTGTTTTATCTCTCTCCATATTAAAGTAGAGCAATCAAAATTCAAGACACATGGAAACAATTAGTCTAATGGACTAATCAAATGGCTGGGGAAACATCCGTTTTCACTACATTGAGACCAGAAGCAATAGATGGTGCCCAACTATCCCTACCAACTGTTCTAATGGATCATATTAGAAGTTCCTAGATAGAGTGGGTGAAAAATATAGAATAAATCTCAATATTATTTTAAGAAAAGCAGGCTTCCTGGTGAGATGGCGATTGCCGTGACGCCCCCAGACTATGGCCTTTTGTCATTCTTTAGGCCTAAAACTTACCTCACCCTATGGCTCAAATTGTCAGCCAAACACTATCAGGGGAACAGTACTTTTATTATTCGGAAGTATACAGACCTAGGTAGAGGATATGTCAAGAAACAGCTTCACATTTTGATATTATTTTTTGTTAGTAAAGGTATGATTTTGTAGCAATACTGTTTCACTCGCCTACACTTCTCATATTAAGGTGTGCCTGACCCAAACCATGGTATTTTCAATTGTCTTATATGCATGCGAAAGCTGGACAATGAATGAGGAAGATCTGCGCATTGGTGTACCTGAATTGGTGTTGGCGGAGAATATTGAAAGTACCACAGACTACCAAAAGAACAAACAAAAGAATATACAATAAACTAATATACAATAAACTAATATAGCCTGTATTCACCTTCGAAGCAAGGATGGTGAAACTTTGTATTTATGATATAAAGAGAGAAAAGAACATCATATTTCTCCCGAAGGGTGGCTGGTGGTTTCAAACTGCGTACCTTGCAGCCAGCAGCCCCAAATGTAACCACGACAACACAAGGGCTCCAGTTAGTAAAGCAGAGGCCAGTGAAAAAGACGAGCATTAGTGAGATGCATTGATACAGTGGCTGCAACAATGGGCTCACACAAAACAACTTTGAAGATGGTATAGGACGAGGCAGCTTTTCCTTCTGTTGTAAACAAGGTCTCTATAGATCCAAACCTAAAAACAGTATTAACATTGTAGGATAGAAAAGTGGTCCCCATGGAATGCATGGAATAGACTCTGACTCATGTTAATTCCACATGTGACAAGGTAGAATTGTGAGTTTTCAGTAGCTCATTGTTGGAAGCAGGTTGCCAGTTCTCCCTTCATAGTCCATCTTAGTCTGGAAGCAACACTGAAACCTGTTCAGTATCATCTCACTGCCATTGAGATGATGTCGTCTTAGAGCAACCCAATAGAACAAGGTAGAACTGCCCCTTTGAGTTTCTGAGATGGTAACTCTTTTTCTTTTTTTTAATTTAACAAAACTCAGCTTTTTTGTATGAATTGTGTGAAGGTTTCCGGAGCAGGGCACCAGTTTTACACTCAACAGTTCATACACATTTTGCTTTGTCTCATTCATTTCAGTCTCCTCAATGTAATACCACGAAGCCCACTTCCTCTCTTTGTTTCCTGTTTCCTGCCTCCTCCTTTCCCAATCCTTCTGAACTTTGTCCTTCGGCAGGCAAGGCAAATGCAAATGCTGTGCCCTTGATCTCAAATGGTTGATTTATATAAGGTGCGCACACTGTACTACTAGTGTCATTGTTCCCCTTACAGATTTGCTTATTGTTTGGCTGGGAATTGCACGACAAGGGTGAGTACATTTTGAGACCTGGGGGGTGACTGAAGGGCCACTGTGAGATGGTCATTCTTTAGGGTAGTAGAAAGCCCCATCTTTGTTCAGAGGAGCAGCAGATGGCTTCGAACTGCGGACCACAAATGAACAGTCTAGCTCCTATGCCAGCATATCTCCTGTTCAGCATCCTAGCAATGAACACAGTTGTACTGATCGATGGGAGATAACTGCAGGAGGCACATCAGCCAGGCATTGAAGCTGAGTCTCCTATATGAAAGGCAGGAATTCTCCCTCATGCTAAACACAAGGACTGCCTTTGGACTGTCCTTAAAGTTTCCAGAGGGCAAGTCTTCAGAGGCAGACAGCCTATTCCTGCTTCGGAACCTGTTCGTAGTCTGGAAGTTCTGCTGAAACCTGTTCACTTTAGGTGAGTGACCCTACTGGCATTTGAAATATCAGTAAAACTTCCAGACAGTGGAGATAAATAAATTGCCATTTATTTATGAAAATATCATGGCTTGGGTTTGGTGCACCCTAGCTTTCATAGTAACATCCCTCCTTTTCAACAGTTTAAAGAGGTATTATGCAACATATTAGCCTAATGCAATGCATCAATTGATCTCTTTGAGTGTGTGTGTGTGTGTGTGTGTGTGTGTGTGTGTGTGTGAATGTGTGTGGAGTTTATCAAAGGTCCTGGCAGCACTACTTCTTAAAAGTATGGAACGCTTCACGAATTTGCGTGTCATCCTTGCACAGTGGCCATGCTGATCTCTTCTGTATTGTTCCAATTTTAGTATATGTGCTGCCAAAGCACGCACTCAATTGATCTCTTAACTGCTGCTTCCATGAGCATTGACTTTGGATCCAAGCAAGACAACTTCAATATCTGCTCTATTTATCATGGTATTACCTATTGGTTTCGTTTTCTTTACATAAGTTATGGATCACTGATGGTGTAGTGGCTACACAGTGGACCACTAACCATAAGGTCAGCAGTTCCAAACCACCAGTAGCTCCATGGGAGAAAGACAGGCTTCTCTAGTCCCTTACAGGGTCACAGTCTCTGAAACTCACAGGGGCAGTTCTACACTGTCCAGTCACGTCACTATGAGTCTCAGTCGATTCGATGGCAGGGTGTTTGGTTTTTGGTGGTTACATTAAGTTGTGATCCATATCAAAGGCTGCAATTATTCATTGAAAATACCACACTATCACAAACTGGTAGACAAGTGCTATTTATCTTAATGCCCCTTAATCTATCTTTCATGGTTCATTAGACTATACAACTTGATTGCCTTACTAACATAATCCTTGATCTCATGATCACTAAAGTGTAATTTTAGTAGTAAAATTTTAAAAATCCCAATTCTAGATGTGTTTTCAAAACCCCCTTTTTATGTCAGAAAAACCCTCTCTATGAACTTCCTAAACAAATATAGAAATGATTACCAGGATCGCAGCATCATCACTAGGATCCTTTGATTATTCGATTATATAAAGCACTTATTTATGTAGCATTCTCCTTTTTTTTTAAATTAAAAATTTTAATCATTTTATTGGGGCTCGTACAACTCTTATCACAATTCACACATCCACCCATTGTATCAAGCACATTTGTACATTTGTTGCCATCATAATTCTCAAAACATTTTCTTTCTATTTGAGCCATTGGATCAGCTCCTCATTTTTCCCCTCCCTCATGAACCCTTAATAATTTATAAATTATTATTATTTTGTCATGTCTTATCCTGTGTGACGTCTCCCTCCACCTACTTTTCTGTTGTCCATCCCCCAGGGAGGAGGTTATATGTAGATCCTTGGAATCGGTTCCCCCTTTCTACCCCACCTTCCCTCCACCCTCCTGATCTCGCCACTCTCACCACTGGTCCTGAAGGGATCATCTGTCCTGGATTCCCTGTGTTTCCAGTTCCTATCTGTACCAGTGTCCATCCTCTGGTCTATCCAGATGCATAAGGTAGAATTGAGGTCATGCTAGTGGGGCGGGGGAGGGGGGGAGGAAGCATTAAAGAACCAGAGGAAAGTTGTATGTTTCATTGTTGCTACAATGCGCCCTGACTGTAGCATTCTCCTTTAAGCCATACATGCACATTCCCAAACTGATCCGGCTGGATTTTTCTGTGATACACCTTATTTAGACTTTGTGGTTGGAGGGGGTGCCAGGCCCCCACCACTAATCACAGGTTTAGTAAGCACAATTGTGTGGTTGAGATACATAAAGATTACATTAAAGTCATAGAGAGCATGAGAGACAGAAGAGAAAGTCAAATAAATAAGTCAGACAGATTTCATGGTAGCATGCTCACCTCCTGGATGGGCATGACCTCACCGACCAGGTCCACGCACAGTGTGGACCAAGGTGAGTGGAGCATAGACCCAGCAGGGGCTGGAAGACCCTGTTTATTGCTTACCAAGGGTTATATCTACTTAGGGGGGCATGATTGTAGGTAACCACACATCACAGGAAGGGGCAGTACAATAGGCATACACATCATACACATCCTTGGAAGAGGATGAGCTAGGGCTGTACACAGGATAGGAAGGGGTGGAACTAGAGGTATACATGTGACGAGATGGGCGGACCCTAGATTCATGATGGCGGCCTAACTTTGGTCACCCTTGGGTGGGCATGGCCTCCCTGGGTTCTACTACAAGGAAACAAGACAACTACTATCCTTATCAGAAGGGAGTGGGCCCTACTTGTTGTGGGATAAACAGTGGTGACTGCTTGCTCTAGATGACTGATAACCTTTAGGGAGAATAACCCCTGATCTACTCCTGATGACCTCCAAGTGTATAGTCATTTGCAGCAGGTAAGTTTGGCATATATTTGGGGGAGACAACTTGGGAGAAATCCTTCTGTTTCCCACAAGATTTTTTTTAAGTGAAGAATGGAAGAGTGTCATAATGTAGATAAGCTGTCTCTGAAATGCTTGGTAGCCTCGAACTGTCACCTGCTCCAAGACTACCTTTCTTCCTCAAGACGTTCACAGGCCAGTAATGCCAGATAGATTTTAAAACAAGAAAGGAAAGACAATGACAGCAGGGCACCACGTAAGGCGGGTGCTGACGGAGGAATTCAGACAGAGGAATCCTGGTGCGGCCTGAAGCAAAGCTCCTGGGAGAGTCAAGAGCTCTCCACATTCCTAAAGTACTAGCATGCATCTCACTGCATAACACGCACTTCTGCCGTTTTGAGAAAATCAGCTTGAATGCTCTTTTCATGGTTAGGTCAAATTCCATTAGAGCAGGGGTTCTCAATCTGTGGGTCACGACCCCTTTGAGGATCGAATGACCCTTTCACAGAGGTTGCCCGATTCATAACAGCAGCAAAATCACAGTGATAAAGTAGCAACGAAAATAATTTTATGGTTGGGGGTCACCACAACACGAGGAACTGTATGAAAGGGTTGCAGCATTAGGAAGGTTGAGAACCACAGCCTTAAGAGATTTAAAAATAGGTTTCTCTCTGAATTATTTATTTGTCTATGATGAGTAAATTCTTTCCCCTTAGGGCTTTATTTTATTTGGCATTAGTTTCCTGTACAACATATAGAATTCTATAATATCCATGTTGTTGGCTCCCAAATATTTCTGATTGTCCTTGTGTGTGTGTGTATTGAGCCAACTGCTTACTATTCAGTTAAATTAATGTTGATTTAATATTTATTGGGGTCTTCACTCTGGTGGCATAGTAGGTTTCGCGTTAGGTTGTTTACCACAAGGTCAGCAGTTCAGAAGCACCAGCTGCTCCTTTGGAGAAAGATGAGGCTTTCTACTCCCATAAAGTGATATAGTCTTAGAAACCCCCAGGATCAGTTCTACCCTGTTTTATGGAGTCAACAGTAGTCAGAAATTGAATCGATGTTAGTGAGTTTCACACTGCCAAGTCTTTTTCCTCTTGAATGTTAAATGGAAGATCTAAAACCAATTCAATTCCCACTTCTTCAAAAGCAATGCTGTGTTATTCTAGGTAGACTAGAGAAATTCATAAACACTCATATGGGTATAAGAAAGAGCTTTATATACAAGAGCAACTGTACATTAAACAAAATCCCAGCCCAGTCCAGATCAAGTCCATAAGTCTGATACCAATCTATAAAGTCTTTTTCAGACTCATGCAACACATGTAATGACACTGAATGCTGGAAGATCACAGACCAGTGGGTGGAAAGTCTTCTGAATCCAGTGGCGTTGTAAGCATCTCAGCGTTGGCTTCTCTGGCTCCAGAGGTCTAGCTCCATCAGCCTCTCTTCATGTGTCTTCTCCACAGGGAGTGAGAGAGAGAAGAGAGAGAGAGAGAGAGAGAGAGAGAGAGAGAGAGAGAGAGAGAGAGAGAGAGAGAGAGAGAGAGAGAGAGAGAGAGAGAGAGAGAGAGAGAGAGAGAGACTTCTGCCCCCAAGGAGGAAATACAGGACTTCCCAGAATTCTTAGGAGAAGGCCATGCCCACATAGAGGTTTGATTGGCTATGACCTGATTGACAGGCTAGACTCCACCCCTTCATTCATAATCCTCTCAAATTGACAGCAGTTTCTATAACTACCACAAACAAAACAAAATAAGTGGCCTTTTCTTGGGTGTGCCATGATTCCTTTATCAGTTTCAAAAGTTGGTTGGAATCATCTTTGTCCTTCGGTTTTTCTCCTTGTTCTTTTATCTCATCAATGAGCAACGTTGTTTGTTTTTTCAGTGTTTTTTTAAGTGCTCATCCTCTTTTTGCCATCTTGTATTTTTTACCCCATATCAGGTACGTATCGATTCCTTTATGCTTTGCAATGTAGCTTCTTAGTTCTAATTTTTTATTGTAGGTCTTCTCTCTAACTTTATTAATCTCTTTTGCACAAAGTTTCCAGATTAATCTTTCATAAAGATAAACAAAAATGTATGTAATATTCGAAATATTATTAAAGAATATTCATCAGTTTCTATTTTTAATTGTTGTAAATATATCCCAACATGCTTCAAAAGTCAATTCCATTTTCACTGACTTCTTGAAATCCCTTTGTATATAACACAACATTAGCCATTTCACTGCACCATTTGTAAAATCAATTACCTTCACTGTGTTGTGTAAACCTTACCAGTAATCATTGCTAAGTTTCCTATCACGATAAACAGAAACTCTTGAAACTCAAGTTGACTCTGGTTCATAGTGAGCACAGAGGAGAGAGTGGAACTTCCCCACAGGGTTTCCCACAGTGTACATCTTTAAGGAAACAGATGGCCACATCTATCTCCAGTGCAGTGGCTAGCAGGTTCAAATTCCAGACCTCTTATTTAGCAGCCAAGAGGTTAATCACTGAAGAACCAAGGCAGCAGTAAACAGAAACTCCCTGCTTCCTAAATAATGACTCTTCCTTTCAAACCTCTCCCTCCTGCTCTTGGCAAAGGTGTTCTCCATGTTCTACGGAAGGAAGGGCACGCTCGGATGACCACATTCTCTGCCATGTCTTCAGGGCCTCCTCCATCTGCCCTGGCCTCGTTTGATTTGCCGCTATTCTCGACTGCTTCCTTACTGCCACTAGTGTCTGCCGTGCTCATTCCCATGTGTGTGCACTGGCGTTTACGGAATGCTTTTTATGTGCCAGGTTTGTAACACTTTTCCCAGTTTCACTGACTCGAAATTAGAAGGGTTAAGTAACTTGCCTGAGTCACATATGGGGAGACTTCAAAAGGTTGGTGAAAACATGATATAATGGAATTAAAAGATAACGGAATTTTCCCACTACCTTTTTGAAGCTCCCTGTCTTTAAGGAAATGGTGGAGTAACTATTCCAGGCAGATCTTCTGATTTCAGAGTTTGTGCTTTAAAAATATTACGTTCATCTTCTCCATTCTTTGATCAAGACAATCTTGAGAATTCTTCGAGGAAAACATTGGCTGTACAGAGTAAGTGCCTCTTAAGGGTTATATAAATTGAATGTTTAAAAAAAAATTTTTTTTTTACAAATTCTATATAAGGGCCAAAGGTGTGCTCACATGAAGTTAAACCAAAATAAAACCAAACTCACTGTCATGCGGTTAACCCTGACTCATGGAGACCCTATTAGACAGGGTAAATTTCCCCGGGTGGGTTTCTGAGACTAACTCTTTATGGGAGCAGAAAGTTTTGGCTGATGATTTCCAACACTGAACCCTTCTGTTCCACTAGCGGTTCAATGCATGACCACTAAGCCATTAGGGCCCCTATGTTAAGAAATATACACATGTGGAGAAAACGAGATTGCCATAGAGATAAAGTTTTGCCAGGATGTTAGGATTTACAGCACATTCCAGGGAAGATAAGTATTCAACAGAAAAGGTGTGATGCATTCCAGTTACTGAGCAGACCCCTTTGCTTGAAGTAAGATCCAGGAGAGGTAAAAATGAAGAGTCTCCATAGAGCTAAGGTGGACAGCACTGGAGACACGGTGCATGAATTGTGCTTGGTCTGACCCCCTCTCAACACCCCCCCCCACCCTACACACCCACACACGGGGGCGGGAGTAGGAGGGGCAAAACACAAAGGGAGCGCAAGAGAACAGCAGGGGAGAAAAACAACAAAGTTCCAGAGGAATCCCAAAAATAGACTTGGGGGACTGGGCTTGGCACCTTATCAGACTTGATCAGAAAACATTCATCAAGGTCAACAAACAGACCTGGAACTATTTATAGGCTTTTTCCCCCATTCATGTCTATCTAAGATAGGCAAGACAAACAATCCCTAGGAGAAAACAACAGGACTGACAGTCTGGAGGACATGGGAGAGGGGGACGGTGTGGGAAAGGAAGGGGAGAGCCAACAAAACCAGGGACAAGGGAACAACAAGTGATCTGAATTCGATGGCGAGAAGGTCGTAGAATGCCTGGTGGAGTTTGATCAAGTGCAATGTAACTGCAAGTGCAATGTAGCTGAGAGGAATTACTGAGAGCCAACTGGAGGTCGAACATGATGGTGAAACAGGAGGAAAGTAAAAGGAAATAGGGGAAAGAACTAGGAGGCAAAAGATATTTATAGAGGTCTAAATACAGGTTTGTACATATGTAAATATATCTATATAATGATAGGGATGTGATTCTATGTATATATATTTATATGCTACGTATTAAGGTTAACTATTATTAAGGTTAGCTATTAAGGTTAACGTTATAAGGTTAAGTTTAAGTATTAAGGACATTGGGCCTCTACTCAAGTCCTCCCTCAATGCAAGAACACTTTGCTCTACTAAGCTGGCATTCTGTGATGCTCATCTTTCCGACTATCATGACCCCAGTCTACCTTACAAATCCGACTAGAAAAGAGCATGTACGCTGGTACAGATAAAAACTCTCGACACATGGAATCCAGGACAGATAAATCCCTCAGGAACAGCAATGGGAGTAGCAATACCATGAAGGTAGGGGGGAGAAAGGGGAACCGATTGCAATGATCAATGTATTAACCCCTCCCTCTCCAGGGTGATGACCAACAGAAACATGGGTGGAGACAGCGTATTGTGTAAGATTTCAAAATAATAATAATTTATCATTTATCAAAGATTTATGAGGTTGGGGGGGGGGGAAGAGGAGCTGTTACCAAGGGCTCAAGTAGAAAGAAAATGTTTTGTAAAGGATGATGGTAACATATGTACAAATGTGCTTGATACAATGGATGTATGGATTGTTATAAGAGTTGTAAGAGCCCCCAATGAAATGATTTATTTTAAAAAAAGATTGATGAGTCAGGGAAAAATGTTTGGATGGCATTGCATACTAAAAAAGGAGTTTGCATTTAAGATTTTTGAGTATGGGGGACTATATTAATAACACCCATTAATGTTAGAGTCAGAAGAGATCCATGGTTTACAAGGTGGTATCTTACAGGCAACACTAACACCCGGACTTTGGAAACATCTAATCTATTTTGTCTCAGTAGACTGTAAACACTCTTTAAGACTTGTTTCAATCTTAACTTACTTTGATCAAATATAATAGACAACTTTCTTCCTAATGATTTTGGCTTAATTCTATTTGGCAATTGAAGTTTTCCATAAGGTTATAGCTATCCATCCATCTTTGGAAGTTCCTAGAAAGCAGGAACCAAGCTAAGGTTGTGCATCTTGTGAATATCTTTATGCTGTGAAGTAGCTCAGGCCCTATTAAGAGGTAGTGTCTTTAAGACAAGGAAACAGCAACAACATCTAGAAAATACCAAGTGTCTGATCGTATAGCAAAGTGCTTATGTTGTAGTTGGTTTGCCTTCAGTGATACCTCTGTCATCAAACTCAATCTGCTCCAAATTTGTGTTTGAACAAAGAAAAGTTTGAGAACTGAACCTATTTTTTCCCCATAAGAAATAATGAACCCCTTCCCCGAGAAGAATTTGTTTCAAAGGACGACATTGATTCTGCGGTTCCAGGAGATGGATATATCTGATCAGAGCACATGGGAGCAGAGGAATGGGGAGGAGGAGAGGGTGGAGCACAGCCTGGCCAACCAGGCCGTGAGGATGATGTTCCTGAGTAGAGCAGCCAGTCCACAGAGAGAACAACATGGCTGGCCACACTATGAGACATGATGCCCCTAAGTTACCAATGGTGATACAGAGGACAGCACCGGAGACACAGTGTGGGAATTGCACCTGACCTGATCCCATCACACCGAGGCAAAGCACTGGGGGAGTGCAGCGGAACAGCAAGGGAATGGAGTGGCAAGGTCCCCAGGGAATGCTGAAAGTGGACTTTGGGGCCAGGGCGTGGTGCCCCAACAGACTGGACTGGGAAACACTCCTAAGGGCCAACAAACGATCCTTGAACTAACTACAAACTCTTCTTTCTTGATGTGTTTGTTTTGTTCTTTGTCAGTGGTTTGTTTTCGTTGTTTTGTTGTCTGGTTGTATACTGTTGCTTTGTTTTCCTCTGTCTTGTTTTCGTGCATGTTATTGTCTCCACAGGTCTATCTAAATAAGACAAGCTGGATGAACTATCTGGAGGAAAAACAACAGGACCGTCAGTTCCTGGGGGACTTGGGATAGGGGGAGGTTGGGGGGGTAAGGAAGTGGTGTTAACAAACACAGGGACAAGGGAACAACATGGGACCCAAAATGGTAGTGAGGGGGGAGTGGCAGGCCTGGTAGGGAATGATCAAGGGTAAGGTTACGTAAAGAAGAGGTATAGCTGTAACCCAGGTGGGGATGGAGCATGGTAGTGGGGCAGGAGGAAGGTCAAGGGAGATGGAGGAAAGAGCTAGGAGTCAACGGGCATTTATAGAAGTCTAGACAAAGACATGTACATGCAAATATATATATGAGGATGGGGAAATAGATCTATGTGTCTATATTTATAGGTTTAGTATTAAGGTGGCGGAAGGACCTTCGGCCTCTACTCAAGCACTCCCTCAATGCATGATTACTTTCTTTTATTAAATTGGCACTCTATGATGCTCACCCTCCGACACAACTGCTAAAGCCAAAGCGGGTGAACAAGTAAGTGTGGTGAAGAAAGCTGATGGTGCCTGGCTATCAAAAGAGATAGTGTCTGGGGTCTTAAAGGCTTGAAGGTGAACAAGCAGCCATCTAGCTCAGAAGCAACAAAGCCCACATGGAAGAAACACACCAGGCCGTGTGATCACGAAGTGCCAAAGGGACCAGGTATAAGGCATCATGCAATATATATATATACACTTACATACCATATTGAATGAAGGGGGAAGTGCAGAGTGGAGACCCAAGGCCCATTTGTCGGCCACTGGCGATCCCCTCATAGAGGGGTTTAGGAGAGGTGATGGGTCAGTCAGGTTGCGATGTAGTACTGATGAAGAACACAGCTTTCCCCCAGATCCTGGATGCTTCCTCCCCCCAACTACCATGATCCGAATTCTACCTTGCAGGACTGGATAGGGCAGAGGTTGTACACTGGTGCATATGGGAGCTGGAGGCACAGGGAATCCAGGGTGGATGATACCTTCAGGACCAGGGGTGTGAGGGGCGATACTGGGAGAGTAGAGGGTGAGTGGGTTGGAAAGGGGGAACCCATTACAAGGATCCACATGTAACCTCCTCCCTGGGAGATGGACGGCAGAGAAGGGGGGGGGGAGGGAGAGTCCGGATAAGGCAAGATATGACAAAATAACAATCTATAAATTATCAAGGGCTTATGAGGGAGGGGGGAGCGGGGAGGGTGGGGGGAAAAAAAGAGGACCTGATGCAAAGGGCTTAAGTGGAGTGCAAATGCTTTGAAATTGATTAGGGCAAAGAATGTACAGATGTGCTTTACACAATTGATGTATGTATATGTATGGATTGTGATAAGAGTTGTATGAGCCCCTAATAAAATGTAAAAAAAATATGGAAAAGCAAGTAATTTGAGGCCCCCAAATCACACATATAAATTCACTTTTCCAGGATTTTAAATCACTATGGAGGCTTTTAGACTTCTCACATCACTGTCTCAGATATGATGTCACCAGCAAGTTGGTTTATGATTTATTAACGCTAACAACTTTTCAACCTCTTTGATGGTCTGGTTCTTTGTTTCAAGATTAACGATTTCCTACTTTTTGCTACATTAGCCACTTTAATCACCTTGTTTTCTTCAAGAATGTTGATAATGTGGTCTTCACCATGTTGTATTCAGCCACCTAATCAGATAAGAGGTGATCTGATTCAGTGTTCTCAATGATGTCTTTCTTTAAGCCTATTGTGGTTCTCACTGTTTTCCTCTTAGTTTTACTGCTGGTATCGCTAGCTTTGTTTGGCAAGGTGGTTACAATATTTTGCGCAAATAAAGTGAGACAAACGAACGCGAGGATGAGTGTGTTAGCACACAGACACAAGCACCGCATGTTGTCTGGGCGAGAGCAGTGCTTAGACAGAAGCGCCACCCCTGCGTACCTGAGGCGAGACACGATGTGACTCACTTTTGGCCCATATAGGTTTTTTCAAGTTGGATTTGTGGTTGACTGTCGAGTAGAGTTATGAACAACAAACAGGTGTTTTTGTGAACTGCTGTTGGAGGTGTGGAAAGTTCGAGCTTGGAGCCGTTTGCCAACTGATACCATGGTGCATGCATCCTCTTTTTTTTTATATTGAAAAAGTTTATATTTAGCACTAGCCAGCTGGGCTCACTTTAGATGATTCCAATCTGAAAAACAAAAGGGAACTTTGTTACAAAGAGCTGCACTATGGAGCTGAAATCTTAAGGTGAGGGTTGAGAACTTGGACGGACAGGTGCCATCAGTCAGTCAGGACTCAGCGCCACCTGTCAGGCTTTGGTCACCAACAGGCATCATCTGCACCCAGGAGGTGGGCACTGAATCTGTTTAAGAGGAAGCTTACTTTGTTGGCAACATCGAGAGCCTCATAGTCAGGAGCCAGTAGAACATATGCCTTCTTCTCCCTGTCAGGCCTGATCAAGGTGTTGTCCTTGGCTATGTCAATGTCACAGAGCTTCTTCACAGCCTGTTGGATCTTGTGTTTGTTGGCTTTGACGTTCACAATGAACACAAGTGTGTTGTTATCTTCGATCTTCTTCATGGCAGACTCTAGTCAAGGGGAACTTGATGATGGCATAATGGTCCAGCTTATTTCTCCTGGGGGCGCTCTTCCGAGGGTATTTGGGCTGCCTTCTTAGTCTCAAGGTCTTGGGCCGCCGGAAGGTGGGTGACAGTGGGTGACCTGTGGATCTTCTTTTTTGTGTGGCTGTGGACGCCTTTCAGCACGGCCTTCTTGGCTTTTAAAGCCTTTGCTTTGGCTTCTGTTTTGGGAGGGCCAGGAGCTTCCTTCTTCGCCTTTGGCGCCATCTTTGTGAAAAGGGTCTCCCTGCATGCATCCTCTTTTGCAAGATTTGATACTTTCTCCTCAGAGCTAATCAATGCTATACGTCTTCAACGAATCAAATACTTCATTAGCTCTCTCTTTTTTTAAAAACAATTTATTAGGGGCTCATACAACTCTTATCACAGTCCATACATATACATACATCAATTGTATAAAGCACATCTGTACATTTTTTTCCCTAATCATTTTTTTCTACTCTTTTCTTTTTTTACATTTTATTAGGGAAGCTCTCTTTATTGGTAAGGTATGAACTGTAATTTAATATGTTAAACAGAGGATATTTGTACATGGGTATTTATTTACCTCTGATGCAACTCTATATCCATAAATGGGGTAGGTCATTCAGGTGGCAAATATTTGAAAACTTCTTAGACATAATTTGATCCCCTGAAGGAAGGAATCACTGGGCACTCAAGACCACAGTCTTGGGTGACAACAAGGTCAATTGGCTTAACATAGAGACGATTGTCTGCATCCTACTTTGGTAACAGCAATTGGGGTCTTTAAGCACATGAGTTGCCATCTAAGGGGCAGCTATAGGTTTCTCTTGTCTGGAGGAAAGGAGAGTGATGAAAATCAAAAGACACAATTTTGGAAAAAATTGGTCGGATGGATTAATGGACCATAAAGATATCAGTCTCCGTGGGGGCCCCAAACCCATCTGCAGAGTATCTAACTAGATGAAACCACTGGCAGATCCCCTCTAGTCACAGGCAAGGCTCTCCAACTGCTTTACTCTCAGATAGAGATCGATGTGATCTTTATTACTCTGGATGGAAGTTGATACTTACTTGGTCAGTTGACCTCCTGCTTGACCATGCCAAATTTGTTCTAGGTGCAAGTACTTCTTCCTGGAGCTATGACAAATATTTCTTCCCTGGCTTTTACAATGTTTCCTTTCTGACTCATTACTTATATTTTTATCTTTATATTATATTATTTTATCCTTACCACTTTCTTTTCTTTTTTATTGCTTCTGTTGGGAACAGTCTGTGAA
This sequence comes from Tenrec ecaudatus, assembly GCF_050624435.1. Taxonomy (NCBI): domain Eukaryota; kingdom Metazoa; phylum Chordata; class Mammalia; order Afrosoricida; family Tenrecidae; genus Tenrec; species Tenrec ecaudatus. The sequence goes on from NC_134530.1 coordinate 88,677,946, forward strand.
GCACAGGAGTAGATGATAGTAGAGATAACTGATGCGAGGGTTTTTAGAGGATGTAGGGGTGGGAGGTAGGAGGTCGGGAGGGTGAGGGGATTTGGGGAGCAAACCATGAATTCAGGAGGAGGGAGGGAGCACTAGATCTGACTGTGATTATACAACTCATTTTAGAAGCGATTTAACCATGGAAGTATGTGATGTGTGAATACTGTATGAAGTAAACCATGGTAAAAAGAGAAAGAAACCAAACTGGACCAATGGTTACCATAGGAAAAGGGGAAAGGGGTGGTTGTGTAGTGGCCATTGGGTTTATGTCAATGGTAGTAGAATATTACCACTGGTGGAAAGGATATCAATATGGCCGTACAGCATGAAGGGCTGTGACAGTGAGTCATATAAGTGTAAGTTGTGGAACTGGGGGGGAAAATTACCTAGGGGCATGGCAGGGGAGGTTTGAGGAGAAATGGGGGAGCTAACAACAGTAGAAGAAAATGTTCTGAAATTGATTGTGTTGACGATTACACAACTTAATAGGATGGAATGAGTAAATTGTATGATATGTGAAGTATATACCAATAAAACTATTAAAAAAAAAACAGTCTCCACAACCCTGAGACCAGAAGGACTAGATGGTGCCCTTCTACCACTAACTACTCTGAAGACCCTGAACAGAGTGGGAGCAAAATGTAGGGAAAGAACACCCTAATAATCACAGGAGAGACTTACTGGTTTGAAAATGGTGGAACCCCCAAGACTATGACCTTTCACCCTTCAGGCTTGGAACTGAATTCACCCCCCCCCCCCATAGCTTAATTTTCAGTCAAACAGCAGACATGATTATAAGGGAAACAGTACCACCAGACAAGTAGACGAAGAATGATCAACCATTTGAGATCAAAAGGCCAGCATTTCCCCAAGGATAAAGTTCCCAAGAGTCAGCAAAGATGAAAGGAAACAGGAAAGCAGGCCACACTGAGATCACAATCAATTCCGAGAAAGAAAGTGTATAGGAATTAAGCATATAAAACGATCTGCTTTCAATTTATAATAAAAGGTTAAAAACAACAGGCATCAAAATGTAAAAGTGGATTACATTAAGTGTAGATAATGCCACTGTGGGTTTTATAAAACTCTTTCTAAAAGGCACGTGACAATAACCAGAGAAGGGGAAAAAAAGTGAAAATGCATAATGAAATTAACCTTGAACCTCGAGACCCAGTCTAGGTCTCAATCCTTGGACGAGATAGATGCCCGTGTGTGCGTGTGTGTGTGTGTGCGCGCGCGTGTTTCTCTCCAATTTATTCACAAAGTAAATGCGGTCATATATCAACAAGCCTCTTTCCTTCTATCTACAGGAGAACCACCAGTCACACCTTTAGTGGCCCTGCGGTTGCTCTTCTTGCACTGAAAATATCTTACCCCCATGCGAGAGTAAGGAAAACACGACAGAGGCAGATGAGAGACAGGGAAAGAAGATGCGACCAAATCTGTCGAACTAGATTGAATTCCTTCCATCTTGGGTCTCGCTCTCTCCCCAGCTCTAGTGCTCCGCGTCTGTCCAGCCTCGTCCCCGCGTCCCGCCCCCTTCGGCGCTTCACCTGTCCCCGGTGGTCTCCCGTCCCCGCTTCCCCAGGGTCTGGGCTGAAGTCTCCGTAACGCTCCCTCCCCTAGCCGGCTCCCCTTGCAGAAGGGACGGAGGCCAAGGGTGTCGCGCCCTCCCTGCCGGGGTCAAGCCCCGGCGTCCCCAGCCTCTCGCCAGCCCCACCCCCGGCCGCCCGGCGCCCCGCCCCGCCCGAGGAGGGCCTGCCAGGTGAGGCGCGGTCACCCGGGCCTTCCACTTCCGCCCAGGTGAGGCCGGCCCGACGCAGCGCTCTCCCCAGGCTCCGGGGCGAGCCTCCGCGGGACCAGGTACGGGGTGGGGGCCCGAGCCTGCCTCCTCTGCCCGGTGCTCCCGGCGGGGCGGGGACGGGGACCGAGCACTCGCCCGGGAGCTCGGCTGGGCGCGCGGGGTCCTGGGGCGCTCGCCGGGGCCCTGGCCCTGGCGGCGGGGAGGGGGCGTCTGTGGCGCTGCGTGGTGTCGGGGACCCCAGCGAGGCCCCGGGGCGCCGGGAAGGCTCGCCGGAGGTCTCTCGCTGCCGAACGGCTCAGCCTGCGTAGGCCCTGCCGGACCTGAAATCTCGGCCCAGTCCCGGTTCCGGGAGTGGCACGGATCAGATTTTGCACCCAGGGAGGTGGCCAGAGCTGGGCGGAGTCTCCCCTGCACCGGCGACGGCGATGGTGGGAGGAGTAACAGGGTGGTGCCCTGCTGCGGGGGGGCCCAGTGCAGAGGGGTGACTTGGCCCGGTGTCCTTGGTGGTCAAGGAGGCAAGGTTTCCAGGTCAGCGGCCAGGCTGCCTCGGCTCTGGGGGTAAACTCACTGGCCCTCAGCTTTGGGGGCCAGTTCTTGGATTTGTGCAATAAACCAAGCCATGGGGCAGCACCCACCCCTCAGGCCACACAGGCACAATTCCCCTACCGCTGGAATGCACCTTTTAGGAATTTGCCCTCTCACCAGATGGCTCTTACTTAGCCCTTTGAATTGTTTACTGGCTTATCCCTGCGGTGGAGCAGGCCCTCCTGACCAGACCACGTCTTCTGGTTTTTGTCTCAGTGGCTTGGCCAGTGTGGTACGTAGTGAACAGCAACCATTTCTTCAATTCTAGGCTGTTTCAGCTCTCTTTGACGGTCAAATCATCTGCACACAGGCTTTCTGAAGGCCAGCTAGGGAGGAGTGGAGGAAAAACCCACAGCAGTTCACTTTGCAGCACCAAGAAGTAAAGGTTAGGTGAGGTGGTGAACTGTAGCCAGAACCACCTGATGTTTCTAGGCCTTTCTAAACATTATTTTTTTAAAAAGAACATTAGTCAGACAGTTGTCAGTGTTTGTTGCCTCCAGCGGGCTCCGACCCTGTATGTGCCACAGAAGGAAATGTTTCTAGACCCGCTTGACTTCCTGATCCTTGGTCTGCCTGAGCCCTGGTCCAGGCCAAAGGACGGAGTTGTTCTTAGGTGTCATGGAGTTGGCGCCAGCTCAGCGAGCCTGTGTACAGCAGAACAAACACTGCCAGGTCCTGGGCCATGTTCATTCGTTATGCTTGAGCCCGTTGTTCCAGCCATTGTGTCAACCCATCTTGTTGGGGTTCTTCTTATTCCCTGCCTTTTTTTTTTTTTTTTTACCAAGCATGAGGTCCCTTTTCAGGGATGAGTCTCACCGGACATTCTAAGTGTGTGAGATGAAGTCTCACTACCCTCACTTTTAAGGTATATTTCTGTCTATATTTCTTCCAAGGCAGATTTATTCTGACAGTCCATGCATCTTTAAACACCCCCCCCCACCGTAATGCAAATGCATCAATTCTTTGGTTTTCTTTATGTGTTGTCCGGCTTTTGCCATTGAAAATACTTCACGTGCAATCAGGGTACCTTTGTCTTCAAAGTGACATCTTAGGTCTCTGAGAACTTTAAAAGAGGTCTTGGGCAGCAGGTTTGTATTCTTTGATTTCTTGATTGCTGCTTTTTCAGCCTTTGCTAAGTGAAATCCTTGACAACTTGAATCTTTTCTCTATTTATTATGATGTCCGTTGGTCCAGTTGTGAGAGTTGTTTTTTTTTAAAGATTGAATTGTAATCAGTAGTAAAGATTATAGTGCCTGATCTTCCCTTCAGTGTTTCAACTCCTGTCGCCTTTCAGCAAGCAAGGTTGTGTCAGCCACACATTGTAGCTTGTTAATTAACCGTCCAATCCTAATGCTCAGTTGTTTTTCTCATAAAGCCTAGATTCTCAGATTAATTTGCTCAGCATGCATATTGAATAAGTATGGTGAAATGATATATCTCTACTGCACACCTCTCCTGATTTAAAACCAGGCAGCTTTCCCTTTGTTCTGTTCCATGGCTTCCTCCTGGTCTGTGTACAGGTTTCACAGAAGCATAATTAAAGAGGCCCTAGATCAGTGGTTCTCAACCTTCCTAATGCTGCGACCCTTCAATACAGTTCCTCATGTTGTGGTGACCCCCAACCTTAAAATTATTTTCGTTGCTACTTCATCACTGTAATTATGAATTACTGTTAAGAATCGCATGACCCCTGCGAAGGGATTGTTCGACCCCCAAAGGGGTTGCGACCCACAGGGTGAGAACCGCTGCGATAGAAGGTACTTAAACCAAAGCATCACAACAAAAACATGTGATTAAGCATGCACACGCATGTATACACACATACTATATCTACAGCTGTGAAATTGATTGCACTTCATATTGACTCCATAGGACAAAGAACTTTCCCATAGGGTTTTCCTTGATGTTTTTTCTAATAAAAGCAGCTCGACTTTCTAGTAAGGAAGCAAGGGAGAAGACTACGGTGAGTGAGGCTCTCTACAGGAACTCCTGTCACTGAGCAGGACTGTCAGGTCCCAGGTCTTTCTGGAAGCCAGGAGAAGAGAGGATCCTCCAGCTTGCCCTCTTTGACCCAGCCTGTGAGTCAGGGGTCAGGGCCCTATTACATGGGGCCAAGGTAGGAAACATTTTCCCCTGCTTGCCTCAGCCGTGTGCCCCCACTGGGCCTGCAGTTCACGCAGGCCTTCTTGTGGTCAGGTTCGTGTCCGCGCGTGTTGAGGGCATGAGGGTCTCCGTTGGAGCAGCCCTGATGGTCATATCCACCGAGAACGTGTTCTTCGCCATGACTGGTGTGTCATGGAGGTGCTTCTCCTGTTCTTACTCCGTGAGGCTCCATTTCCCCCGTAGGGTTTTCAAGGTTGCAAATCTTTATGGAGGCAGATTGCCACACTTTCTTTCATGGAACAGATTGTGGATTTGAACCACTGCTCCGTGGTTAGCAGCCAAGTGCTTACACCACTGTGTCTGCAAGGCTCCGTACAAAATTCAAACCCCCCCCTGCCATGGAGTTGATCATGATTCACAGCCACCCTATGCAGGCAGGATTCCCTAGACTGTAGATCAGGCGGCCTCAAGCTATGGCCTGTGGGCCACATGCGGCCCGCCAAGGACATTTATCCAGCTTGCCTGGTGTTTTTGCCCCATTTTGTTTTTTACTTCAAAATAAGATCTGTGCAGTGTGCACCGGAATTTTTTCATAGTTTTTTTTTAAACTATAGTCGGGCCCTCCAACAGGTCTGAGGGACAGTGCACTGGCCCCCTGTTTAAAACGTGATAGACGGCAGACCTTAAGGTTCCAACCCTCCCAGTCACTGCAGGGCAGAAAGATGAGGCAATTGGCTCCTGTAAAGATTCACTACCTCTGAAACCTTCAGTGGTTCACTGTCCAGTTGGAATCGAGTCCAAGTGGCAGGGGGTTTGTTTTTGGGGTGATGCTAATCGTGGTTGTATGAGAAGTTTGTCTGTAGTAAGTGGTGTATCACAAGAAAAAGTAATCTCTTGTGGTTCTGCCGTAGTTTGCATCCTGTTCAGTGTAATACCATAAACTTCGAAGAACACCAGGGGACCCATATGATGTGCCATTAGTGTTGTGGGAAGTGCTCCCAGTAGCAGAGAAAAGTCATGGCAGTACATGAAAAAGTTGAATTGTTTGATATGTACTGCAGATAGAGGTCTGCAGCTGTGCTTGCCTGCCATTTCAAGATATAAATGACTCCAGTAAAGGGACAGCAGGTGTAAAAGCTTGCCTTTGTTAAGAAATAACTTTTTATCTTGTATTGGAAATGCAGTTTTTATGTGGGGCTTTACTACAAAAAACATCCCCAAACTCACTGCCCTCTAGTTGTTTTTGACTCATAACCTTGAAGGGTAACGTAGAACTGTGCCCCGGGAGTTTCTGAGATTGTGAATCTGTACTGGAGTAGAAAGCCTCTTCTTTCTCCCATGGAGCAGCTGATGATTTCAAACTGTTGACCTTGGGGTTTGCAGCTAAACACGTCATCCACTACACCACCGGGACTCCTGTATGAATACATAAGGAATGCATAAAATATGTCTTAATAGATGCTTTTCGGTAAGGCTTCTTGTCTCAGCAGCAGAAGATTAAGTTTTGGGGGTATCAGAAGTTGTTTGTAGATTTTCCATCACAGGAGAAGGGGGGACATTATCACGACCTGGCCTCTTGGTCAAGGGTCAACGGTACATTTGTTGTAGGAAATGGGAGGAACTTTCCCACACTAGAGCTGAAAGCACCCAAGATCCCATCCACCATTTGAGAGAGAGCCTCTTAGAACGTGATGATCCATTTTCTTTCCGTTAGTGATCTTAGACTTTAAAAGAAACATCTGTATTATTTTCTCAATGTGAGTTCACATTTAGAACCTGTAACTCTGAGCCATTTGCCTTTTTACTTGAAAGCATTTTACAACTATTCTTAAGCTTAGCAGTCTGTATTTATCTCCCACTCCAGTGCCTCTGTTAAAGTTTAACAAACACACATTCGGCTGGGAAGTCCAAACAGGCTCTAATTTATTCAGTTAAACTTTTCTGGCTTTGCTAGTACAGTTTGGAAGCTGATTCCACCTTACTGTTGGAGATTGCTTGACCTCTGCTGTGTCTTTCTTCAGAAAAGCCTTTTGTGTAGATTTAGATGCCTTTAAAATGTCCCCCTCTCCATTCTGGTGTTAATGGCAATTTACTGCCTGTCAATACAGTTTCTTTAGCCCACAGACTAGATGAAGGCTAAAAATGTAGTTTCCACTTATTTAAAGTGTGCCCTCAATTTGTGCAGCCTCTGGCCTTTAGAGACAGGGAACATTTGACTTTGGTAAGGTGCCCTGGTGGCTTAGTGGGTTAGGTGTTAACCAGAGGGTCAGCACTTTGAACCCCCACCCTCTATGAGGGAGAAAGATGGGGCTTTCTGCTTCTCTCAAGATTAAGAGCCGCAGACACCCAAAGGGGCTGTTCTACTCTGTCCTGCAAGGTCCCAAGGAGTCAGCCGTGATCTGATGGCAGCAAGTTCTCCGTTTGGTCTGTCTCACTGGGCCTTTGCAAGGTTTAAATGAAATAATACTCAGGATTGGTTTATAAGTTGTTTTATAAGTTATTATTCTCCCGTTGCTTGCTTCTTCACTGGGATGAGTGTTCTCTTGCAGACAGTTACTTTGGTAAAGGCATGCTGTTACTGCTACAGGGTGGGCCTGGGACCTCAGGGGAACCTGTGCACAGTGGAACACAACACTGCTCCCTCCTGTGTCATTCCCATGGTTGATTACAGAGCAGACTCCGGTGATCTTGACTGCTTTTCTTGGCTGACTTTTCAGAAGTAGATCACGAAGTTAATCTTTTTAGATTCTTTTAGTCTGGAAGCTCCTTTGTGGCACCGACAGCGGGGTGGTGGCTGCAATGTGAGGTGCACTGACTGGACCTCAGCCTGGGGTCCCCCACGTTGACGGTGAGAATTCTACCACTGAACCGTATCAGTAATTCAGTGGATGGATTTTAGTGACGGAATCAATGTTTTTAGGGAAAAAGGTTAATGGACTTGATCTGATTATTGTAACGCTTGACAAAGGTAGTAGAAACGTAATTTTTGTAAAGAACTTAAACTGTCAAACCAAAAAAAAAGAAAGAAAGAAAAGAAACCCCCTTAAAAACTCCAACCCCAAACTCGCTGCCAAAGCAATGTGGTGGAGATGAATCATTACTGGAGAGCCTGAATGACCAGGTCTCTTCAGTGGGGGACTAGCCCCAGGGTGAGATCCCAAAGTACAACTGTTGCCCAGATGTGTCTTTTTGGTGTTCATTGGAGAGACTTGCCACCAACAGGCCATACAGCCGCCCAAGTTATCCACGGAGCATTGATAATCATTCATGCACTTGGAACACTTCAATGGGAAAATTAGCTCCTTGGATTATTCTGCAAGATACCCTCGGTTTTCAGTTCTGAATCCGAGGTTTCACATGGCATCTTTGAACTCATCTTTCAACAACGTCCTGAGTGTTCAGCATCAGCTGCCTCTGGCTTGCCTTAGGCACATAGCCCCAAACTGTCGGGATAGTTTGGGAAGTTGTACATACCTGTCCCTCAATCCCAGAGATGAAGAGCGTTGACAGCGGCCACATAATATGTTCTTGTGTGCCTTCAAGTGGGTTCTGACACTAAATGGCCCTGTGTGATAGAGGAGTACTGCCTCACACAATTTCCTATGCTGGAATCATTTAGGGAGCAAATCGCTCAGGCTTTTCTCCTATGGAGCTGTCAGTGGGTTTGAGCTGCAGGCCTTGAGGTCAGCAGCCAAGCGTTCAACCATTTCAAGCTGAGGGCTCTTAGCCTAATATATAAACCCCAAACCTACTGCCACTGAGATAAATCCAAGCTCATAGTGATCATATAGAGGTTTTCCAAGGCTGTACATTCTAAGTGGAGTAGATTGCCTCATTTTCTCTCACAGAGAGGCTGTTAGGTTTCAGCTGCTGACCTTATAGTTAAAGTCTAACTGCTTACTCAACAGCACCACTAAGTTTCCTTAGACACGCGCACACACACACACACACACACGCACACACAGGAAGTTTAGTAAAGGCCTTGGTTATCTGGTAAAAAGGCAAGCTTTGGTCCTTGTTTTGAGTCTATAGTCACAGACAACAGTGTATTTGGAGTACACATGGAGATCCACCATCGATCTCTGGCTAAGAGTTTGGCTCCCATTTCACAAGTAGCTCATAAATAATGAGCTATCGGGCAAAGGCATGGGTGTTAGACACATCCTGAGCGTTGCTTTTTAAAGGAAGCAATAACAATTTAAAGCTGTTTATGGACTTTAGTTTTTGAATAACTTCTGAAATCATGACTTCCTTTTGACTCTCGGAGCCTATGAACTCACTTGTTCCACGGGGCTCCGGGGTATTCACCTACTGGGGAGTAAACTGCAGTCTGATTTTGATCTGCTCAATTCACCAGGACAGTTAGATGTTGAATGCCCACTCTTTCTTCAACAAATTGTCAGTGTTTTTTCTCTCTAAAAATTTCGACAGAATTATCAGATATCTTAAAAAATTTTTAAATAGTTTTATTAGGGACTCATACAACTCATCACAATCCATACATACATCAATTGTGTAAAGCACATTTGTGCATTCATTGCCCTCATCATTCTCAAACCATTTGCACTCCACCTAAGCCTTTGGCATCAGCTCCTCATTTCCCCCCCCCCCTCCCCGCTCCCCCCTACCTCATGAACCCTTGATAATTTATAAATTATTATTTTGTCATATCTTGCACTGTCTGATGTCTCCCGTCATCCACTTTACTGTTGCCCATCCCCCAGGGAGGAGGTCACATGTAGATCTTTGTAATTGGTTCCCCCTTTCAAACCCACCCTCCCTCCTCTCTCCCAGTATCGCCACTTACACCAGTGGTCCTGAAGTGATCATCCGCCCTGGATTCCCTGTGTTTCCAGTTCCTATCTGTACCAGTGTACATCCTCTGGTCTAGTCAGATTTGTAAGGGAGAATTGGGATCATGATAGTTGCGGGGAGGAAGCATTTAGGAACTAGAGGAAAGTTGCATGTTTCATCATTGCTACATTGCACCCTGACTGGCTCCTCTCCTCCCCAAGACTGTTCTGTAAAGGGATGTTCAGTGGCCTACAAATGGGATTTGAGTCTCCACTCTGCATTAACCCCCCCTTTCACAATTATCTGATTTTTTGTTCTTTGATGCCTGATACCTGACCCCTTTGACACCTCGTGATCGCATAGGCTGGTGTGCTTTTCTATGTGGGCTTTGTTGCTTCTGAGCTAGATGGCCGCTTGTTTACCTTCAAACCTTTAAGACCCCAGATGCTATATCATTTGATAGCCGGGCACCATCAGCTCGCTTCATCACATTTGCCTATTCACCTGCTTTATTTTCAGTGATTGTGTTGGTAAGGTGAGCATCATAGAATGCCACTTTAATAGAAGAAAGTATTCTTGCATTGAGGGAGTACTTGAGTGGAGGCACAATGTCCTTCCGCTACCTTAATACTAAACCTATAAATATATGCACATAGATCTATTTCCCCATCCTCATAGATAAATATATTTACTTATGTACATGCCTTTATTTAGACCTCTATAAATGCCCTTTGCCTCCCAGCTGTTTCCTCTATTTCCTTTGACTTTCCTCTTGTCCCACTATCATGCTCAGTCTTCATTTGGGTTTCAGTAATTCCTCTTGGTTAAGTTACCCCTGATCACGCCCTACGTGTTGAATCCTTGGTGAGATGTATTTTTGTGAGCGCCTGGGAGTCTAAAAGTGTGTGTTCGTCAGGGCCCTTAAGTCTCCTGATACTAATACATCTTTTCAGTGTTTCCTTGACCTAAAAATTTAAATTAAGCTAAATTTCTATCACTACATCAGCTTTTTTCCCCCTTTTCAAATATTCCATTAATGAAGGATGGCTGAGGACATAATAAGACATATACATATATATATGCCACAATGTTATAAAAATTCCCTTCAATCAAATCATCTGACAGTGTACTAGACATGAAAAATTCATGGCACAAACTCTCTTGATAAACAATGGAGTGGAAGCTGCTGAGCATAATAAACCTCTCAATCTCTGGGCACTGTGCGACTGTGAGGGCAGTGGAACAGGGTGGCATTTTAATGGCCAGCCTGTGACAAATTAGGTTCTGACTTCCTGGGTTTAAACAAACTTGAGACTCATAACTGGAAGCCCAGTTAGTTTCCTCTTGTTCCTCTTCAGTTGGCTCTGATTGTCGTGACCCAATTGCAACAGAAGGAGACGTGGCTTGCTCCCGTGCCACTGTCACCATGATGGCTATGTTTGAGTGCAGTGTGATAGCCACTGTGTAATTCGGGGCTTAGTTTTCAGTACTGTGTTGGACAATGGGGAGCCCTGATGGTTGGGGGTAGGAGTTGGGTTGTTACCCACGAGGTCAGCAGGTTGAAAACACCAGCCAGCTCTGGGCGAGAAAGACGAGGCTTTCCAATTATAAAGAGTTACCATCTTGGGATGACTGGACTGGAACTGTTGAATTGTTTGACTTGTGAATTAAATGCCAATAAAACTGTTAAATAAAAAAGAGAAAGAGAGAATGACAGTCTCGGAAACGCTTCACAGGAGCAATTCCACCGTGATCTAGATGGTCGCTATGAGCTGAGACTGACTTGATGGCAGTGATGGACCTAGCACAACCATTTGTCCCCGCAAGGCATGGTGCCTAGAAGTAGCAGAACGGCTACAAGAGTATTGATGGCTGCCCACAAAGAGAAGTAGAGACATTGTGCTTAAGCACCTAGAAACCTTCATAACAACACGGCAGAGTAATTTTAAGTTGATTACATTTAGTAAAAGTGTTTTTCATTTTTTCTAATGATTTTACAAATATTAAAAATAATGTGTCTTTGAAAAATGGGGGTGTGTTTCTCATCTTTCACCCCATAGCAGAAGCATGGACTTAGTTAGACTAGTTTAAAAGAGTACTTGTAAATTGTAATAGAAGTAGACTGGTCTTTATCCTACAGGCAACAGGAAGTAATTAAAGGCTTTTAAAGTACGGAAGTATTGAGTCCAGGTTTCTATTTTAAAAAGGTAATTCTGATAATGGTATAGATCAGTAGCCTACCAACTTTTTAAGTACACATTCCCATCAGTAAAAATATGCTGCCAACTCACCTCAATACATTCTTTATCATTGTAACATGTACTACTGAGTTAACATGCCACACACGTTATAAAACATATAGACGCTAGAAACTTCATGAGAGTCAGGTTAAGAACTAGAAATACTGTTACCCTTGTCCTATGCTCCCAGTGGACCCTGCTGTACATTTTAGAAATCAGGCTGGTGGAATCTCCCCATAGGAACACCAAGCCGAAGAAAAACAAAACCAGGTGCTAATTTGTGGTGACTCCGTGTGTGTGTGTGTGTGTGTGTGTGTGTGTCAACGTAGAGTTTTCAATAGCTGTGTTCTCTCAAAAACAGTTGACCAGACCTTTCTTTGAGGCTTCCCTGGGTAAGTTGAAACCACAAAACTTTTGTTTCTTAGCCAAATGTTTGTTTAATTGCTTGCACCACCCAGAATGAGATTCCTGCCAATGGAGAGGGGTCTTCTTAGAAGCTTGTTGACTAGCCAACCCTGTGACTTGTCTAGCAGCTGTAAGCGCCCCCAATAAAATGATTTATTTAGTAAAAAAAAAAAAAGCATGCGAGAAAAAAAGCAAAAATAGACAGAGATGAATAAAAAATCTTAAAAGGAAAAAAGAGAATTATCTGGCCAGAGACATTTAAAGCTTTGAGAAAATCAGGATTAAGGTCTGAGACAAAGGATTAACGTCTGAGATTAAAGTCAACTGCCTGGCTGGGAGTTGAAGACAAGCCCAACATAAGTAATGCAGAGCATTAGGGTAACCAGCTCCTATCTCTGCCTCAGGGTTCGTAGGATCAATTGTACGGTTATAATATATAAAGACCATAGGAAAGTTATGGATGATAGGAGAGATGGGAGAGAGAGTGAAATAAAGGAGCCAGACACATATCATGATAGCATGCTCACCTCCTGGACGGCCATGATCTTAGCAGCCAGGTACTCACAGAGAGTGGGAGGAGGAGGGAGGAGAGAGCGTCTCCTTTTTATTTCTGACCAAGGCCTGTATATCCTTAGGGGTGTGATTACATACAGGTCACCACATACGTCACACGACAGGGCTTTACCATAGGCATATGCATCACAGGAAGGGGATTAGCTAGGGGTGTACATGTAATAGGAAAAGGAGGGATTAGGGGTACACATGTGACAAGATGGGTGGACCCTAGACTCAAGATGGCAGCCTAACCTTGGTCATCCTTGAGTGGGCTCAACCTTGCCTCTGGGCTCTCCTTTAAGGGAACAGTCCACTACTTTTATTAGAAGGTAGTGGACCCTACTTAGGGTGGGACAGACTATATAGTCTGCTTGCTCTAGATAGCTGATAACCCTTAGGGAGAATGACCTCTGACTGGCTTGCGTTGACCTCCAAGTGTACAGTCGGTTACCATGTGTAGCAAGCAGCATCTTAGGTTTGGCATATACTTGGAGGAGACAACTTGGGGAAACACCCTTTTGTAACCCACAACATAGCCCCTTAGTAAGGGACAATTAAGATCAACTCCATGCAGTCTTTAGCTAACCACTCTGTTTGCCAAGTGTCTTAGCTATCCAGTGCCACTGTAGACATTGGTTTTCTCACAGTTCAGGGAGCTAGAAGTCCGAATTCAGGGTGCTAGCTCTAGGGGAAGCCTTGCTCTCTCTGTTGGCTCACAGGTTAGAAAGGAGGTTCCTGTCTCCCTTCAGCATCTGTGAAGTCAGTGTTCCTTGGAGATCTCATATGTCTTGCCATCTATCGTCCCCTGAGTCTAGGAAGTTCCCAATGTAGGTACCCTGTGTCCAAAGGACAGGCTCCGCTCCTGATTATTCTTTCATGGTGGAAGTAGGTCTCTCTGATCTCTGCTCGCTTGTTTAATCCCTTTTATATCTCAAAAGAGATTGACTCAAAATTCACCTAATCCTGTATATGGCATCCTGCCTCATTAACTTAACATAAGGCCTACCCAACAGTAAAAATGAAAAAAACATTTTAAAGGCAAAAAAAAAAGCAATTCACTACAGAATTATTGATAGCAGATTTGACCCTCATTGTATTCTTTATTTAGTTAGCAATATTTAGTTACTTGTCTTTTCAATCTGCATAAATGAGTACTCTAAGAATTTTAGTCTTTTTCTTTTATGCATACTTTACTTTTCTGAATAGTATTCAAATTCTATACCATGGGCTATATTGATGATATTATTAACATCTGACAGACCACTAGCGTGTCAGTTCACCGTTTGTCAGTGTGTCCTACTCTGGCAGCTTGTGTGTCGCTGTGATGCTGGAAGCTGTGTCACTGGTATTTCAAATGTCACCATTGACCAGGGATGTGAAGCATCTTGCCTAAGACATAGTTCATAAGAAAGTGAATTAGTTCTACCTTCTTGACCAGTCTAGGAATGGGCAATCTCCATTCAGGTACTGCCCTTTTGATCTCAAATGGTTCATTATTCTTAGGAGTGTGTACCCGTTAATGTTACTGTTCTCCATATAGACCTCTCAAGGTGCAGATCTTGAAAACTTTATCCTACTTTTGTGTTCATTGAGCTTTTTAGAATATTTTAAAAAATCCAAATCTGGGAGGTTTTTAGCCTTATTTCATCATATATTCCTTCTTTTTTATCTCCTTCCTGCCTGTGATTCCCATGATTTATAAATTGATTTACTTAATGATGTCTCATAGATCTCTGAGCCTCTGTTAATTTTCTTTAATTATTTCCCCCACCTCCTGCTCTTTAGGTTGAACAAACTCAATTGATATCTTTTAAGTTTACTAATTCTTTCATTTGCCAACTCAAATCTGTGCTTTTTTAAGTATGGAAATTATAATTATTTAATTTTCATTAAGATGACAATATCCATAGAACTTATACTAATGGACCTTAAGATTTGGATTAATAAATTTTTTAACAAAAACAATACTGTACAAAATGTCGTACAACCATTTTAATCAAGTTGCATTAATTTTCTCTTTAAATTGTAGATTACCGTATATACTCGAATATAAGCCGACCGAGTATAAGCCGAGGTACCTAATTATTACCTGGGAAACCAGAAAAGCTGATTGACTCAAGTATAAGCCTAGGGTGGGAAATGCAGGATGTTAATTAACAGAGAGGCCAGAGGGGAGAGACAGAGTGCAGCCACAGACACATCCTTAGGAGTTCAGCTGCCGGCGTAAGTGAATCACTACGAGTGCTTCTGTGAATGTCATAGGGCGGCTCTGATTGGTTAGATGTGAGTACACAAACATTCAAAGCCCTGCGGGGCCAGCGGGGCTTTGAATGAACAGCGGAGGAACGGCAATCACCTGCGAGATGTTATACCTCACTTGGGTACCACTGACCCGTGTACAAGCTGAACCTGTTTTTCAGCACATTTTTTTGTGCTGAAAAACTTGGCTTATACACTCGTATCTATGGTATGTTAATTTTTTTGGTACAAATTTAAAAATATTCAAAAAATTTTAAAAAGCTAAGCAATGTTCACAAAGCAGACATGGGAATTTTCTACCCCCCCCCCTTTTATTTCCTATGTTTCTATAGTGTTTGGGAATACCTAGTGAAAGGCACTCAAACCCAAGCGTGATTGAGAGACAAAGAGTTGTCCAAACAACTCTCTGCACATGTAGCACACAGCGCGCAGGCTGCTTGAAAACCACTCGTCGGGTCTTGGGGAACCTTCAGCATGTCGGTGTTTATCTACTTAGACTAAGAAACTGTGACGCTGGAAGCTATGCTGCCGGCATTTCAGATGCCAACAGGATCACTCATGGTGGACAAGTTTCAGCAAGCCGTCCAGACTAGGACTAGGAGCAAAGATCTGGTATCCTATTTCTAAAAGTTAGCCAGTGAAAATCCTGTGGATCACAATAATATAATGCCCAATATACAAAACAAGCAAACAAACCCAAACTCGGGCCATAGAATCAATGCTGACTCAGAGAAACCCAATAGGACATGGTAGCAGTACTCCCCCCGTGAGTTTTTGAGATTGGAGCTCTTGACAGAAGTAGAAAGCCCTTAGCTGTGCAAGTGGTGAAAATGGGCAGTGCTTTACTGTTACACTAAAGCCAGGTAGTTCAAACCACGGTGCCGGTTCAAACCAGTTCAGTACCACACAAGAAACAAGCAATCTGCTTCTATTAAAAGGAAAGCCAAGAAAACACTACAGAGTTCATGGGTCACCATAGGTCGGAACCAATGGCATCTTACAACAGAGCCAGTCACTGTTCCCAGAGCAGGCCCTGTGCTTCTGTGCCTGTGTGCAAAGTGTGCTCTCTGAATCAGCAGCAGCAGGATCCTTTGTGAGCCTGCTAGAAAGGCAACTTCTCAGGGCCCAACTCAGACGTTTGAACTAGTAAGCATTGGTGGCACAGCGATTGAAGTGTGAAACTGCCCTCCTCAAAAGTCAGTGGCTCACACTTTCTGGCCACTCTGCAGGATAAAGCCTCCGCAGTCTGCTCACAGCCTTGGAAACATGCTGGGGGCAGCTCTGCTCTGTCTTTTAGGACTTTATGGCCATGGATTTGGTTTTGTTTTGTTTTAGGATTCAGAAATCTGTTTTAAGCCTTCCAGATGATCCTGATGCAAGCTCAAAATTGAGCAACACTGGCCTAGAGTTAATTAGTCTTATTTCATTCAAGCCAAGACATTTTTAGAATGAAATGGAATGTAATTAATAATGCTGAGTAAGCTGGGACTAGTAGGGCAAATCAGGATGAACAGTTACCCAATTTTGACTAGAATACTCAGGCATATATGGCCTCCTTTTTTAAACACAATTTTAAAAAAATACTGTATTCCCTAGGGACATAGTGGGTTACAACTTGGGTTGCTGACTGCAAGATCAGCAATTTGAAATCGGCAGCCGCTCCATGGGGGAAGATGAGACTTCCTACTCAGAAAGATTTACAGTCTTGGAAACCCACAGGGCAGTTCTATGCCCTATAGGGTTGCTCTTTGTTGGAACCAACTCTGTGGCAGGGAAGTGAGTGAGTAGCTTTCCTTGAAGGAAGCTTGGTGGTCTAGTGGGTTATATGGTGGGGGCTGCTAAGGGAAAGTTCAGTAATTTCAACTCACTAGTTGCTGCTCCAAGGGGGAAAATGAGGCTTCCTGCTCCTGGAAAGATTTACAGCTTCAGAAACCCTCTATTTTGTAGCCATGAGTCTTCAGTGGGTTAAAGTTTCTTAAGCAGGGTTGTTGATGTTTGGTAGAGCTGTCACTTCTGACTCAGAGTAACTGTTTGTACAACAGAACAAAGCATCACCTCGCCCTGCGCTATCTTCACATTCATCGGGTGTTTGAGCCCATTGTTGCAGCCACTGTGTCAGTCCATCTTGTCACGGCCTCTTTTTTTACTTTCCCTCCCCTTTGCCAAGCATGATGTCCTTCTGCAGGGACTGGTCTCTCCTTCCAACTTGTCCAAAATATGTAAGCAAGTCTTGCCAGCCTTGCTTCCAAGGGGCATTCTAGCTGTACTTCATCTAAGATCTGTTTGTTCTTTTTGAAGTGCATGGTACTTTCAATATTCCTTGCCAGCACTGTACTTCAAATGCATAAATTTTTCTTCCGTCTCCCTTGGTCAATGTCCAACTTTCACATGCATATGAGGTAATTTAAAATACCATGGCTTGGGTTAGGTTCACCTGATTTCTCAAAGTAACCTCCTTGCTTTTCAACATTTTAACAAGTCTTATGCAGTAGATCTACCCAGTGCAGTTCTTCATTGGATCTCTTGACTGCTACTTTCACGGTTACTTCCATAAGCATTGGTTGTGGATCCAAACAAGATGAAGTCTTTGAGAACTTCAATCTTTTCTTTGTTTATCA
The DNA here is from genome assembly GCF_050624435.1 of Tenrec ecaudatus. Taxonomy (NCBI): domain Eukaryota; kingdom Metazoa; phylum Chordata; class Mammalia; order Afrosoricida; family Tenrecidae; genus Tenrec; species Tenrec ecaudatus. The sequence goes on from NC_134530.1 coordinate 88,695,348, forward strand.
CGATGTTACTTATTGGTCTGGTTGTAAGGAATTTTTATTGTTTTATGTTTAGCTGCAACCTATACTGATGGCTGTGATCCCTGATCTCCAACACGAAATGCTTCAAGTCCCTCTCACTTTCAGCAAATATCCATCTGCATATTGAATGTTGCTAATAAGCCTTCCTTCAACCCTGATGCCACTTCTCTGATTAAATAATTGTCCTAAAAGGGCTGTTTGGCTTCCTTGAATTTTATAAGCAATGGAGAAGGAGAATCAAAATCCACAGCTGGGTGGGGAGGGAGGGGAGCAGGGAGGGAGGGGAAAACGAGGAGCTGATACCAAGGGCTTAAGTAGAAAGCAGGTGTTTTGAGAGTGATGATGGCAACATATGTATGAATTTGCTGGACACAAATGATGTATGTACGGATTGTAAAAAGAGTTGTATGAGCCCCTAATAAAATGATTTTAAAAATCCACAGCTGGAAGCTTATTCCTGTGAGGTTATATCAGACGTGTACATCCTCTCTGCCCTTTCTACTAATTCTAACACCAACAATCTCACCAGAAACCCCAACCCTCTGTGATTCTGCGTCTCTGTTGGGTTAAATAATTCATTACAGTGACCACAGAGAACTTACAAACACTACTTGTGATTATGGGAGTTATCAGGTTATAATTCAGATTGTAGAATCGGGGCAGCCTCTTCTCGCTCAGGACCACCGGCCCTTTAAGGCAGAGTAACATTACCTATTTGGATTCTCAGCTGTAATTCTTTACTTATGGAAGTAGATTCCTACATCTTTGTTCCTGGGAGTGGCTAGTGAGTTTGAACTGCCAATCATTCTGTTAGCAGTTAAGCGCTTAACTACTTGTACTACCAGGGCTCCACCTCTTTTCCACATTAGGTCACTCATCATCAAGACGAAAATCCCTGTGTTGCTAGGTGACATGGATTTGCTGATGACTCATAGTGCCTGGTCCTGTGTCATCCTGACAATTATTGCTATGCAGCCACTGTGTCAGTCCATGTTGTCCAGGGCCTTCCTCTTTTTTGCTGCCGCTCTGCTTTACCAAGCATGTTGTCCTTCTCCAGGGACTGGAAACGTATCCAAAGTATGTAAGATGAAGTTTCTCCATCCTTGCCTCCTATGAGCATTCTGGCTGTACTTCTTCCAAGACAGATTTGTTTGTCCTTTTGACAGTTTATGGTACTTTCAATATTCTTGGCCAGCATCACAATCCAAATGCATCAATTCTTCGGTTTCCCTTATTCAATGTCCAATGGTCACATGCATATTAGGCAATGGATATTATAATGGGTCCGGTGTACCTTAGTCCTCAAAGTAACATCCTTGCTTTTCAATACCTTAATAGCTGTTCACATAAAGTAAGTTTTGAATGTGTTTTTAACAGTTTTTGAATGCAGTTTTAAAATTCAACTTTAGGATGCTCTTTTGTGTGTGTGAATGTCTTGCATTAATGGAAAATTCTAAACTATATTAATAATATGAACTTTTTTCCCCCCACAAAGGAAACCCTTTTTGTTTGGGACCCTTGAGTTTTACACTCCACTAACTACAATTAGAAATTGTCTCTCTCTGTCTCCTGTTCTCCAGTCAACTCTGCCCTCCCTCTAAATCCCAGGATTGTTTACAAAAGGCAATTAACACAGACCAGGTATAGCCTGACTTTTTAAAATGAGAGACTCTGCTATCTATTAAAAACCATTAGCAGGACCATTAACGAGGATAGTGATACCAGGAGGCAAAGGGGAAGGTGGGGGACTGGGGGAACCAATCACAATGATCTACTTTTGACCCCCCTCCCAAGGTGACAGACAACAGAAAAGTGGGTGAAGTGAGACATCGGTCAGTGTAAGACATGAAAAAATAATAATTTATAAATTATCAAGGGTTCATGACAGAGGGAGGGAAAAACAAGGGAGGAGCTGATACCAAGGGCTCAAGTAGAAAGAAAATGTTTTGTGAATGATGATGGCAGCATACCGTACATACTCCAGTGTAAGCTAAGTTTTTTAGCACATTTAAAAAAAATCAGTTTTTGTGGTAAAATTAGGTGCCTTGGCAGATATTTGGGTTGGCTTATACTCTAGTATGTATGGTAAGTACAAATGTGCTTGACACAATGGATGTATGTATTGATTGTGATAAGAGCTGTACGAGCCCCCATAAAATGATTAAAAAAAAATAAAATAAAAACCATTAGCATGTTCGCAAGGAGGTCTGGTATCACATAGGAGATCATCAGCAGGAGTGAGCCACTGCCTTGCTTGAGGTTAACTGTTTCCCGTCATTTATAGTTCCATAAACTCAAACCTACTTTATTATTTTACTGATTGATGCTGTAGTTAATATCCCCGAGGATATCTTTTTGTGTCCTTTCGCAAGTATTTCTTTCGGAAAGACACCCAGAAGTAGATATTACGGTTTAAAGAGAATAGAAGTTAAACCTATTGAGTCGTTAGGTGCCATTGAATCAGTCGTAGCTCATAGCACCACCATCTAAAAGAGGACACTGTGCAACAGGATATTAGGGAGAACAGTGCCCGAGGTCTGGCACCACCTTAATCATCACCCCTGTTTGCACCCACTGAGTCAGCCCATCTCATTGAAGGTCTTCCTCTTTTATTGAAAACCCTCAGCTTTACCAACCATGATATCCTCTCTCTAGATGTCCATGTCACATGAGACAAAGTCTTACCATCCGTGTACCCAAGGATCAGATTCTGGCTGTACTTCTCACAAGACAGATTTACTTATTCTTTTGGTGCTCTGTGATACTCTGATTATTCTTCACCAGCACTATAATTCAAAGGCATCTCCTGGAGCTCTTAATCATTATTCAGGGTTTTCCATAAATATGAGGTGTTTGAAAATATCATGGTTTGGGTCAAGTGCACCTTAGTTCTCAAAATTACGGTCTTTGCTTTCTTGCCTTTTAAGTGGGTGTTTTGCAGCAGGCTCTCCCTACACAATGTGTGATTTGCCATGCGGCTGCTGCTTCCATGGCATTAGTTATGTATCCAAGTATAGCGAAACCCTTGACAGCTTACTCTTGGCCATTTATCATGGTGCCGGGTCGCCTTAGTTCAGTTGTGAGGATTATGGCCCTCTTTACAACATACTCCACAGTGAAGGCTGAATCCAGTGAACACTTAATCAAGCGTGGGACCTTTTATTCAGCCCTCATGGCATCTCATTTTAGAAAGTTGTATTCTCATGTACATGTACAGTTATGCTCATCATGTTACACAGCTGTCACCGCTATCTGTTCTGTATTGAGTTTTGGGGAATGACATGGGGCCAGGTCTACCTCCCTTAGGCTGTGCAAAGGAGACTCCACACTAGCCCAAAGCCTATTGCCACAAGGCAGAGGTCAGCTATGTCTCCACCCTCCTTCCTTTTGCCTCATCCAGGCGCCAACTATTCCTCCCTTGGCAGTCTGCTTCTCTGCTGGCTTTGAGAATCTGTCCCGGTGACAACACAGAACTCTCAGACAATACTTAAAATGATGGGGAGTTACTAGGGAGTTAACAGGTTAGCTACCACAAGCCAAGATCAGGAAAGAGTAAGGTTACAGTCATTGGTGTACGGCACACCTATTCTCAGGCAGCAGCCACATCTCTCTCTGGTCCGCATCTTCTTAGTCGTGTGCTTGCTTGGCCTCTGCCTGTGTTCAGGAAGCCCATCTGCTCCCCTGCCTCACTGCCCCAGGTCTTCACTGTGTGATTCCTCTGCTCTAGTGCCTCTCCTCCCTCCCCCATGTCAGACCGGGCACACATGCTACACTGGTTGCACTGAGATAGCTCTCTATAGCCAGAGGAATGGAAACGGACCATTCCCTGAGTCTTTTTAGCTTGGTCCCACCTAACTATTGGCTGGGAGTTAGAGGGTCATATTAAGAAATATTACTTCACCAGTTGTAAGTATGCCTTTTTACTTAATGCCCTTGAATTGGAAGATAAGGAGTTTAATCAGCTGCCCATCCAGGGTTGGTGTAAGAAAAATCTGATTGTACAATACTCAGATTTCCTTGATGGTTCATTTTAACAGTGACCCATTAGTGAAAAATAGCCATGGCGATAAAATTGCCATGACAGTCATAACAGGGTTTTTAAGATTACTTTATATTTTGGGGTCCTTTGAGTTAATTTCTGGGTTTAAAAAAGTAAGGTTCAAAGAGAATGCCAGGTGGGTGGTTTACTTTTGGAGTTTTATCAGCTGTCCAGAAAGGTTCTGGAATCACTTATGCAGCTTGGTGCTTTAACAAAAATTCAAACAATCCTTTTTAACAATCAATTTTATAAAAATTTAATTTCCATTTAATAAAATCTACCATTGAAAACCGGTATAGTTCAGTGCCTTTTGACAAACATATACATCTATAGAACCAGCACCTCATATAAAACAACGTTTCCATTGCCCCCGAAAGCTCCTTCAGAAACTTTCCCTCAACTACCTCCAACACTACGTCAGGTAAACTGATCAACAAATCGAGTATTTTGAGTAGAATTCCTGGGTCATATAGTAATTGCTTTTTGACTTTAAGAAAGTGCCAAACAATTTTCCAAAGAGGTATGCCATTTTACATTCATAGGCGATACTTTAGACTTCTACTTGTATCATTGCCGTCCTTTAATATTGCCCACTTTGGGTTTGAAACTTTAGCTTGTTTTCATTCCTCTAGTTCCTGAATGCTTCCTCTCCCCAGCCCCCACTCCCTCCCATGACCCCGTTCTATCTTATAGATCTGGCTAGACCAGGAGCACACAGTGGTACAGATAAGAGCTCTTGACACATGGAATTCAGGACAGATAACCCCTCAGAAACAGTAGTGGGAGTAGTGATATCATGAGGGTAGGGGGATGGTCAGGGAGAGGGAAGAGGGAGAAAGGGAAACCATCACAGAGTTGGGTACATAGCCACCACCACCATCACCCCAAGGGGACGAATAACAGAAATGTGGGTGAAGGGAGACACCAGGCAGTGTAAGATATGAAACAATAACTATATAATTGATCAAGGATTCATGCTGGTGGGTTGTTGGGGGAGGGAGAGGAAAAAGGAGGAGCGTATACCAAGGGCTCAGGTAGAAAGAAAATGTTTTGGAAATGATGACAACGTATGGACAAATGTGCTTGATATAGTTGATGTGTGGAATGTTTTAAGAGCTGTAAGAGCCTCCAATAAAATGATTTTTTTAAAAGAAAAAAATTTAGCCTGTTGAGTGGGTATAGATAGTGACAGCTCATTGTGGTTTTAATTTGCGTTTCCCTGAATTGCATCTGTCGGTGAAGAATGTGCTTGACGTTCATTTTAATTTTTTCTTTTTTAAGCAGTTGTATAGGTGCATATACACCCATGAAAATTAATCTCTTATACTAATTTTTTTTAGGTTTCTTTTAAAAGTGACTGAAGAGAATAACTCAAAATGCCGGAAAATCCAGCCCCGAACATAATAGGTATATAATTCTGTCGCTAAAGTAATAAATTAATGACACAGGAATTAAATTTAAGGTGGGAATTAACTTTTTCTCTGATTATTCCTGTTCACCCAAGATAAACTGCAGGTCCTGCAGGTTCTTGATCGCCTGAAGATGAAACTGCAGGAGAAGGGAGACACATCACAGAACGAGAAACTGTCGACATTTTATGAGACTCTAAGAAGCCCTCTCTTCAACCAGATTCTCACACTTCAGCAGTCCATCAAGCAGCTAAAAGGACAAGTAAGTTCCCCATCATTTTGCACATCCTTCTCTTCCAACGCAGCTAGAAGGGAAAGGAGACCGGGGCAACCTTCTCCTGGTTGAGCAGAGATAGCGGGTCGACACTGTGACCACAGGTAACTTTGGCGTGGCCGCTTGACAGACAGTGACTCTCAGAGCATTTGTAGTGGGCCTGGCAATATGTTTTTGCACTCATATAAGCGTGGCGGGGAAGAAGCTTTGAAAGTCTTCCGATTTCCTTACGCTTTATAACGCAGTGCTCAAGTCAAACAGACTTTCTGATGAAGTCACAGGAAAATGTGCACACCCTTATGTCACATTACTTGTCTTTTTTTTTAACATGTCTCTTTCAATAATTAACAAATAGTGTTTGTCATCATGGACCTTGTGATTATTATTTCTTTGTAGGCAGTCTCCCTGGGGTGATAATATATATCAGTGCCTCCCTCATTCCCTAAAGCATACCACCTGGATATTTGCGGACTCTTCAAATACAGTTGTTGAACTAAAGGACACATAGCCTCTCTACTTGCAAATCAGTAATCGTTCTCTTGGGTTGGGTTAAGAATAGCGAATTGGATTTAAAACAATGTATTCTGGAAACTGAGCTTGGATAACTGATTACATTTGGGCAGGATTTTCTTTTTTTTTTTGGGGGGGGCAGGATTTTCAATGTAGTTGAAGGTAATTAACAGAACTGTTAATAGGTGAATACAAAATTTGATAAACAATATATTTGGTGATATGTGAATATTCCTGCCTCATGAATATTTAATGAGTATTCATAATTAATTCAAGCATAAGCACTGCACATGTATCTTTCTGTGAATTTCTTCTTTTTTAAAATTTAATTTAATTTTTTAATTTATTTTATTAATTTTAACAATTTATTAGGGGCTCATACAATTCTTATCACAGTTCATACATATACATACATCAATTGTATAAAGCACATCTGTACAGTCTTTGCCCTAATCATTTTTTTCTCCTCTTTTCTTTTTTTACATTTTATTAGGGACTCATACAACTCTTATCACCATCCATCCATATACATACATCAATTGTATAAAGCACATCCATACATTCCCTACCCCAATCATTCTCAAGGCATTTGCTCTCCACTTAAGCCCCTTGCATCAGGTCCTCTTTTTTTTTCCCCCTCCCTCCCCTTTCCCCCCTCCCTCCCCTTTCCCCCCTCCCTCATGTGCCCTTGGTAATTTATACCTCGTTATTTTGTCATATCTTGCTCTATCCTGTCGAGGAGCAGCAGGTGGATTTGAACTGCAGGCCTTGTGGTAAACAGCCCATTGCATAACCACTATGCTACCATGGCTCCTTTGAACATAGACAGATACTTGCGGATGAGCGCAGTGTCTTCCCTTCATGTTTTTATGTCTAGGTGTCTCTCTATGTAAAGTGTACTGAGATGCTAGTGAGAGGTACTGTTTATTTAGGGCACTAACTGTTAGTGTTGAGTGCCACCCATCTGATTCCAACTCCTACCAGCATAGAACTGCCGCATAGCATTTCGTAGGCTGTTCTCTGTATGAGAACCCAGCTCCACCTCTTTTCTCCTCTAGAATCTCTGGGTGTGCTGAGCATTTAAGTGTTGCACCAGCAGAGCTACCGTGGTATTAGTAGAAGCAGAAACAAACTCAGTTACTAACATTTTGTAATAAAACACAGATTCATGTATTTGTGTCATATTTATTCCACATGTATCTATTTAATAGGCAAATTATGCATGTAGCAAGAAAAATACAGTGTTGAATAAATAGAAGTAATGTGTTTTTTACTGACTTCTGTTGATGGTTCTCTTATGTTTCTCTTGCCCACAGCTCAGTTACATGCCTTCCGATGGTTCCACCAATTTTGAATTTTCTAGGAAAGGATTTTTGGTGTTTACAGATGGCTCCATTACTAAAGGAAATGTCGAGCGGCCAGCTGGTAACCCGATTGCATCTGACCTGTTTCCTTGGACCCCTGAGTCAGGAAATGAAGACTTCAACTCATTTATTCAACACAAGGCTCGGGTAAAGTTAGCTGTATTCTACCATGGGAATAATTAATTTCACTTATCCTGTTATAGCTTAAAGTAAGAAACACACTCTTACCTTAAAATGTGTTACTCTGTGTTTGAGGTTATTTTCAAACCTGTGTGTTGGAAATGTGCTGACTCTCCTTTGACACCGTTGTCCACTTGTGGGGAGCCCTGGTGGCATTGTGGGCTAGGCGATGGGCTGCGACCCAAACTGACCAGCCACTCTGTTGAGAACGGTGAGGATGGCTGATCCCGTCAAGAGTACAGTCTCGGAATCCTCCATAGGGTTGCTATGCGTCAGAATTGACGTGATCGTCCTGGTTTGGGCTTTGACCTGTACTTGAAAGGAAAATGATTCTTGCCGGTATTGATCAGGGGTCGGCAAACATTTGAGATGGAAGATTCAATCCTGCCGCTCACAAGAATCAAAAACTTAGTCGTGTTCCATAAGTATATTTTTATAAACAAATGAAATCACCTTAAGCTGAATAATATATGTGAAATGAAACTATGATCGTTTCATTATCATTCTCAGTTTTACTTCAAAACCACGTGTATGTACCAAAAGAGCAGAATTTGGCTCCGGAACCCCAGTTTGCCGACCCCTGGCATTGATCACTGGAAAAACATTGCATATGACTTCTCTAGCAGAAGTGATAAAACTATTGAAACAGCTTTTAATTTCATATCCAAATCCAATGAATGAGAGTTGGCCTAAACCAGATAACTCCGGTGGGGTGCCGGGTTCTGATTTGGACTGCTCACTGCAAGGCCAGCAGCTCAGGAGCACCAGCCCTCAGTGGTGGAAAGACAAGGCTGTCTGCTCCTGGGAAGATCCACAGCCTCAGACCCACACGGCAGCTGCCGAGGGCAACGAGTTGAATGAGAGGGCTAATAAAACTGAGAAATGTAGAGAGACATTCAGAAGGGTAACTTAGTCTTCTCCGTCAGACATATTAAAATTAAATCATAGATATTTGGATATGTTAGTTTTTGTTTGTTCACCTTACGTCTTAATAAGTAAGTTTGCCTTCTGAAACTGAAGCTTGGGTTCGAAAGTGAAAAAAACATGTCTAAGGAAGGATAGATTGTTATTGAAATTAGGTTCTCATCTTACCAAGATATTTACTCTTGGAAGACATAAAGCGTGGTAAGAGAATTTTCTTTAAAAGCTCCTAGGAAGAAGTCTTGTCCCAGCCAGTATGGCCTAGGACAGTTTTTCTTGTCCCTGAATGAACTTCTATCAGGGTAGCAAGGGGTTCTGGGAAATGTAGTCCCTAGGGTGAGAGTCTGTCATGGGTTCCATATTTGCTCTTCTAAATCTACACCTTTGCCCCCTCGCCCCGTCTCATTTACAATGTCCTGTACTTAATTCCTTTTTAGATCTTACAAGAAGACAGTCAAATGTAGAGGAGAGTAGAATAAATGTAAATATTCATAAAAGGCTTATAATGGGCTTAGGATTTATCTGAATGCACTGTGAATATTAAATGTCTCTTCTACCCAATGTTGAAAACTTAAAATGAATGGTGGCTAATATAGGAAACAGTGTGTAAGTCCATCTTCAGCCAATACTTAATTGGATATGTTAAAAAGGGAACTAGGATTAGTTTGGAAAAAACACAGGGTTGTTGGTTTTTTATTGGAAACACGGGCTTTGTGTTTCTAGGGAGTAAAAACTTGAGTTCCACCCAGGAAATTTGCTTTTAAAGATCTGAAGACAGCCCCTCCCCCCTTAATTTTTTTTTTCATTTAAAAAAAGTCATTTTATTGGGGACACATACAATTCTTATTACAATCCATACATTCTTATTACATCCATCCATTGTGTATAGCACATTTGTACATTTGTTGCCATCATCATTCCCAAAACATTCTCTTCTTTTCCCCTTTATCTTGTTTTTTAATTATTTTATTAGGGGCTCATAGCACTCTTATCACAATCCATACATACATCAATTGTGTAAAGCACATTTGTACATTCATTGCCCTCATCATTCTCAAAACATTTGCTCTCCACCTAAGCCCCTGGCATCAGCTCCTCATTTTTCCCCTCCCTTCCCGCTCCCCCCACTCACGAACCCTTAATCATTTATAATTTTTATTTTGTCATATCGTACACTGTCTGATGTCTCCCTTCACCCACTTTTCTATTGTCCGTTCCCCAGGGAGGAGGTTATATGTAGATCCTTGTAATCGGTTCCTCCTTTCCACCCCATCCTTCCTCCACCCTCCCAGTATTGCCAGTCTCACCACTGGTCCTGAAGGGATCATCCGTAAATGGCGGCATTTTAATAGCTGGCTCAGGGTTAGAATGTGCTCATGGATGCAGATGCTCTAAGTTCCCACCAGTAGAGGGAATTCTCCAGAGATAGGACTACGTCTCCTTGTGGTGGCTAACAGTGACAGCAGAACCAGCAGAAAGGGGAGAAATAGGCTTGCTGGCAGACTGGAGTGCCTTTCGTCATTTTTCAGCGCCCTAGTACTATCCTTTAGGCTTTCAGCAACAGAGCCAAAGAGAGTACTGTAACATTTGCCACAGCATTTGCATAGCCTTCGTCATTTGGTGGGAGTTCAGACTATGGCTAGAAGTATCATATTAAGTAAATCATTGCACTTTCCTGGGATTCATCTCATAACATGAGCAGGGTATTAAAGGGCCTCTCTGAGGCCTGGAGGTTGCAAAGCATCGAGCATTCTCTCTTAAGTTCTCTTGGAAATAATCAAGAAGGTTGCCAGAAATAACATTTTTTTTAAAAGATCACTTTATTGGGGGCTCTTAGAGCTCTTATAACAATCCACACATCAATTTTATCAGGCTCATTTGTATATATATTGTCATTATCATTTTCAAAACATTTTCTTTATGCTTGAGCCCTATGGTGTTAGCTCCTTGTTTTTCCCTCCCTCTCGCACCCTCATGGCTCCTTGATCAATGATCAAGTATTGTTATTTTCATATCTTACACCATCTGCTGTCTCCCTTCACCTACATTTCTGTTGTTTGTTCCTCTGGGATGGGGCAGGGGAGGGGGAGTGACATATTACTGAGACGCTGAATTCATTGGACTTTATAGAGATGACAGGAGAAACTGTTCTTGTGTTGAGCAATTTTGTCTCTCTGGAAAGGGTGTCTTGGTTGAATGTAGTACATTGACTTACTTTCTTTTTCCCTCCCGCACCAGGGCCGGCAAATTGACTTCATAGATATACAACGGCCTCCCACGGGAGGCCTTGGATTCAGTGTGGTGGCTCTTCGAAGTCAAAACCTGGGAGAAGCCAATATCTTCGTGAAAGAAGTACAGCCAGGGAGTGTAGCAGACAGGTGAGGAAGATGTTCATTTTTGGTTTCTTCTTTTTTTGGTGGGGAGGCAATATTGAAAAATTTTTATAAAGAAGATTTCAAACTAATATTAAAAATAGTCACAATTATAGTAAATACCGACTGAAACTCTTTGTATGCATTTGTCAGATCTATGGCATACATTTTTGCATACTCTGGTGGCAAGAGTTCGGCTTTATACAGATTAATGCTGAGGTCCAGAAAGGGTGGTAGTTTACCTAAAATCACATGTTCGACAATGCTGGAAGCACACGATTCTAAGACTGACTGACTGCAGACCTATTGCTCATTCTACATCATCACAAGCACGTTTGAACATGATATTTTAGCTGGAGTCTGATTGGTACCATGAAAATATGAATATGCTCTTTCTGTATTGACATGGATGATTAAATTTCAGATTTTAAGAACCTGTTGGTGATATTAGACTACTGATTTATGAAGCTTATTATCAGTGAAAAGGTCCTTCAAATCTGTGTTATCCCCCACAATGCATTTCTGCTTTTGTTTTGTTTTTAAGGGTGTTAAAGTAAGCCTTATGTGTGGGTCTCTGCCATTTCAGGTGTTTGGTATGCTGCTTTTTTTTAATAAATAGTCTATTTAGCATATTATTACTGCATGTTAGACTAGCAACATGGCACATAGTGTTATAAAAAATCCACAGTTGAGTTTTTACATTGGAATTCACATTCTCCATTGATGGGGCTCAATCGTTTCTTACATTCAAATTGCAGAAATCACAGGTTGCCGTGGCTTTGCATCTTAATGTAGCATCCAGCGTGTTATTTGCTCGTGGGTACTCTGTAGAACCACAGCAGCAGACAAATATATTTGAGAGACTGGAGAGATTCTATCCTGTTCTTGGAGATTGGGTGCGCATGGATGATTGTCTGCTTATTGTCCAAATTGTGACCATTTGCAGGGTACGGAGGCAGCTACTGATAATCACACTTTGATGGCAGGTATAAATGAGGACTAGGTTAGCCAACTTAGGCAATTCTAGATAAATCTGGATTTACAATTGGCTTAACATAGTTTAATTAAGGTGACAAACTCCTTTGGTAAATGCCTTATTTACTTAAAAATTTATTATTATTTGGGAATTAATACATATATCCAATCACATCAAGCAGAATTGTACAATTGCTACTACACTCAGTTTCCAAAGTCTTATTTATTTTTTTTGGCCTAACTCTTAAAGCGTTTTCTGCATAAAGTATGACTAAGATGAAATTCACCCAGTATACACTTCGACATTTTGAGGTGTGTAAATCAAGGTTTTTTAGTTTATTCATACTGTGTATGACCAACCACACTGTAATTCCAGAGCATTTCTATCATCCACCAAAGAACCCTCATACCTTTCACTCCTTTCCTCTCCTTGTACTTCCTGACAACCACTAATCGATTTACTGTTTCTATGGTCCAAGTTTTAATTTGGAGCCTTTTGTTTATATGCTAGTCTTTGGAATACTTTGGAGAATACTGGTTTAATATATTTATTCTACCAAAAGCTGTTTATTACACTCCCTAGTTATTTGGTATCTAAAAATTTGATGTCTATATATATTAATCCTGTTGACATAAAATTCAGCACCATTGTTTGACATGTGAATTGAATCTCTGCTCCAGGCTGACCTTCCAATACTGTAGTGCCTTTAGGTACTACTGTCATGAATCCCCTCATTTGCCTGTGTTCACCATTTACTTCTCAATTCTTTTATCGGTGTCATGAAGAACATTGCCAAATAACTTGTTGGAATGTTGCCATCCAATATGCCTAAATTGTTTTCCTGGGCTACCATGTATAAAATTGAATATATGTCACCTCTAACCTCAAGAACACAGAGATGGAACCATCAAATAAAAGACAGGGTTATTTGGAGTTAAGAGTCTCTTACTAGAAAGGAAAAAAATAATGCAGATCCCTTAGATAGAAGTCTTACAGAGTAGGTTTGAGTACTGATTTTTTTCTAGGTGTGTAATCTTGGTCAAGTTACTTAATCCTACTAAATGTATGGCAATGCTGTGGTGAGCTTCAGATGAACAACAGTCATTTCTATAGCAAAGTGTTAATCCCATAATAAAGACTCAGTATACATTTGCTCTTATTCCTCTTCTACTGGTAACATACAAAATAACATCATATATAAAACCCATTCAGTACACTGTATCTGTCTTTCTACTTTTCCTCCCTCTAATGAAGTACAGGTCCATGTATATCACATGGCTGATGAATTCACATAGTACTGCATTAGCGTATGGTGATTGTTCAGTGTTTTTTTTGTGTGCTGAATGAAAAATAGGTGGGTGCCCTATCATTCATACGTGCTCTTGGGATTTTCTAGCTCTTGTCTGTCAGTTTGTTGCATTGAGGGGCTTGCCATGTTGGTGTGATGATGGAAGCTGTGCCACTGGTATTTCATTTACCAGCAGGTGACCCAGAGTAGACCAGTTTCAGCAGAGCTTCAGACGATAGACTAGAAAGAATGGAGAGGTGCTCGACTTCTGAAAACTTAACATGGGAAAATCTCATGAATAGTAGCAAACATTGTTTTATATACATGCAAGAAAATGGACCTGTGAGATTAGAAGACTCTCAAAAGATACCTGGAGAAGAGCTGCTTCCTTAAAGTAGCACTGACCTTACTAATGTGGGAGGAGCAGAGCTTTTGGGACCTTCCTTTACTGGTGGCGCATGACTCAAAATGAGAAGGAACTGCAAACACCCATTCAAATTGGAATGTGGGATGTGTGAAGAATGGCGCTAGGAAGATTCTAAGTCATCAGAAATGGAATGCGTAAAGATCGATAATCCTAGGCATTAGCGAGCTGAAATGGACTGGTATTGGCCATTTTGAATCAGACAGTCAAGTGGTCTATCTGTCAGAAATGACAAATTATAGAAGAATGGCGTTGCATTCTTCATCAAAAATAATATTTCAAGATTTGTTACACAAAACTAAAACTATTATGCAAATGTACAAACCAACTACTAATGCCAAAGATGAGAAATTTAAGAATTTAAAAAATCAACTTCTGCAATATGAAATAAATCAAACGTACAAGCAGGAGATCCCAATTATACCTTACAAATCCGGCTAGACCAGAGGATATACACTGATACTGATAGGAACTGGAAACACAGGGAATCCAGCACAGATGAATCCTTTAGGACCAGTGTTGAGAGTAGCGATACCGGGATGGTGAAAGGAAGGGGGAACCGATCATAAGGATCTACATATAACCCCCTCCCAGGGGATGGACAACCGAAAAGTGGGTGAAGGGAGACGTTGGACAGTGTAAGACATGATAATATAATAATTATAAATTATCAGGGATTCATTGGGAGATGGGGTGTGGGGAGGGAGAGGAAAAATGAGGAACTGATACCAAGGGCTCAAGTAGAAAGCAAATGTTTTGATAAAGATGATGGTAACAAATGTACAAATGTACTTGACACAATGGATGTATGTATGGATTGTGATAAGAGTTGTATGAATCCCCAATAAAATGATTTTAAAAAAAGATAAGTACTAATTGTAGAATTAAAAAAGTTGGTTACAAAGAAGGATCAGCAATTGGAAAATATGTCCTTGATGAGAGAAATGGTGCTGGAAATCACATGATAGAACTTTGTAAGACTGTTGACTTATTCATTGCAAATATGCTTTCCAGTAACATAAATGGTGCCTATACATGTGGACTTTGCTATCTGTAACACACAGGCCTCAAACTGACTACATCTGTGAAAAGAAATAATGGAGATTAACATAATCAGACAGACCAAGATGAGAGACAACCTGTGGGAGAGACCACCATTTGCTCATATGTAAACTTGAGTTGAATGTGAAGAAAATAGAAAACAAGTCCCTAAGAGCCAATGTATGACCTGGAGTATATTGCACCTGAACTTTAGACTTGATGCATTGAATACTAGTGACTGAAGACCAGATGAATTGTGGGATGTTGTTAAAATACCATATATGAAGAACCCAAAGGTTGTTAAAAACAGAAGAAAGTAAATCCCAAACTAGGTGCCAAAAGAAACGGAAACTTGCTGTTGAACATAAAATACCCAAAACAAAAAAAGAACTGATTAAAGGAACGATTGAAAGGTCCAAAGGCTTGGAGTTGAAGGTCAACACTTGGCATTTCTTAAACTGAAAATACCGAAGAAAGTTCAAGCCTTGAATTGCAATATCTAAGGATAAGAGCAAAATAAAGAAGCCGCGGTTGCACTGTGGATTAATGCCTTGGGTTGTGTGGCATTTACATAATTTCCCGTCAATTTGCTAAAGGGTGAAATCTAGCCTGTCAATCAAGGTATAACCCATGAGCCCTCCTTGTGAGCATGGACTCCTGAGTATTCTGGGAACTCCTATCTTCCTCCCTGGAGGTTGGACACACATTCTCTGCTTAGTATTGCTGTTGACAAGACACATGGAGCTACGCTAGACCCCTGGAGCTGAAGGAGTCACATGGAGACCTACATCAGTACTGATAGGCTTACACCACCACTGGATCCACAAGACTTTCCACCCACTGACCTGTGATCTTCCTGCATTTGGTGTCATTGCATGTGATTTGTGAGTCTGAAGAGGAATTTATAGATTGGTAGTGGACATATGGACTAATACCAGACTAATGGATTTGATTTGGACTTGCCTGTGCCTGGGATGTTTTCTCAATATCCAATCCTCTTGTATATCAAACGCTTTCTTATACACATATGAGTGTTTAGGAATTTGTTTCTCTAGTCAACCCAGACTCACAAAGGCTGCTAACAGGAATATCAGTGCTTCAAACCAACCAGCCACTCCATCATAGAAAGATGAGGCTGTTTGCAACCTTAAATAATTATAGTTTTGAAAATTCTTCATAGAGTCATTATAAGTTTGGATCTACTCAATGGCAGTGTGCTTTATAGAGTTAATGGCAAAATACTGAATAGTACAGGAAGCATAAAGGATGATCAAAGAAATACATACAGTCATTCTACCACAAAATATTCTTAGCCAGTAAGCCCTGTCAAGTGGTAGCATATGACCAAGTGGTAGCATATGACCAAGTGGTAGCATATGACCAAGTGGTAGCATATGACCAAGTGGTAGCATATGACTGAGGGTATTGAAGGAAGAATTCCAAGCCACAGGAACTGGTAAAATCCCATTGGAAAGACTATCAGAGGTGCTCACTTGTCTATGTTAAGACATTTGGAAGGAAGGGCCAGAATATCAAGCCAATTCAGAAGACAATGTGGATGGGGAATTCCATTGTTGCTATCAGGTAGTTATGGTCTAAAAGTAGAGAATACTAGAAAGAAAGATATACATATAATTGACTGTGCAGAGACATTTGATTTGGATAACATTGAAGGGATGTGAATTCCAGAAAACTTCCTTGTGCTCATGAGGAACCTGTAGCTAGACCCAAGGGACGTCTGTTGGAGAGTAGCCTATATATTCAGTTACTTATTCATTATTTCATATTACATCATCATGCATTCGCTGTAGGAAATTACAAATAGAGGCATTGAGAAAAACTGATAGAAATTGTATAGACTAGAGGTCTATTCAGAGCTTCGGTGGCAGAAATGTTACGGATTCAGCTGTGATCTGTAAAGTCAGTAATTTGAACTCCAAGGGATAATGATGAGATTTTCTTCTATTTTTTCCCCCAGATATAGCTGAAGTCAGTCATATCAAAGTTCTCTTATTTCTTGTTTTTTTTTTTTTAATCATTTTACTTGGGACTCGTACAACTCTTATCACAATCCATTGGAGTACAGTCCTTCGCAAGACTGTGTAATTATCCTTTTGTTTTCATTACGGTCTGTTGTAATGTCCCCCTTTTCATCCCTTATCTTTGCTATTGAAATTTGTTCCCTCCTTTCATTGGTTAGGTTTGCCAGTGGTCTCTTGATTCTGTTTGTCCTTTCAAAGAACCAACTTTTAGCAGTTGTTTTTTTCCCATAGTTTTCTTACTTTCCCTCTCCTGAATCTCAGCCCTGATTTATTTTTATTTCTTTTCTTTTACTATTAGTAGGATGGGCCTGTGGACTCTGCTCTGGTTGCTGTAAATTTTGTGCCAGCATATGGATCATAATTCTCTCTTCCTTTTTCAGGTGTGCATGTATTGCTATGAAACTTCCTCTGAGAACTGCCTGTGCTGTGTCCCATGAATTTTGGTATGCTGTGTTCTCATTCTCATTGGTTTCCAGAAATTTCTTAATTTCATCTCTGATCTGGGCCATTACACATTCCTTTTTCAATAGTTATTCATCCTCCAATTGTTTGCTCTTGTTTTCTTCATCTTCTTTTTTAATTTCCAGCCTTAGGGCACAGTGGTCAGAGAGAGAGGTCTGTATGATATCAATGTGCTTACATTTATGCAGATTCACCTTATGCCCCAGCATGTGGGCTATCTTCAAATATGTGCCATGCGAAAAAATGTGAATATTTTTGTATTTGGATGAAGAACTCTGTAAATATCAGGTCAAATTGTCTAATTGTATTGTTTAGATGTCTAGTTGTTCTTTGATTGGTATGACTTTCTCCAGCCTCTGCTTCTCAGCCTATTTTTGTCTGTAGCCTTTAGATGTAACTCCTGTAGGCAGTAGATTGATGGGCTGTGTCTTCTAAGCCAGTCTGTTATCCTCAGTTTTTTAATTCTTGAGTTCAGTCCATTGATATTCAGGGTTACTATCTCCACCTGTGAAGTCTGTGATGTCATTGTATACCTTTTGTGTTGGTATTTTTCTACCTTCCTCTCTTATTAGTGTGTTGTGCATATGTGTATCATTCTTGACTTCTTTCCATCCTTAAGCCAGTGCTATCTTGGGTTTTTTTCTCTCTTTGTTGTCCTCTGGGTGTGGCTGTTCTATGTGGCTGTCTCTTTTTTATGCTTTATTAGTGTTGTTCTTCTGTTCAGACTGGGTCGACAAGGATCTTTTGTAGGGCTGGGTTTCTTCTAACATATTCTTTTGAGTTTTTTCTTGTCTGGGAAGACTTACTTCTCCATCTAGCTTGATCGATAATTTGGCTGGGTAGAGTATTCTTGGGTTTACATTGTTTTCCTTCAATTTTTGGAATATGTTACTCCACTCTTCTTCATAGTGTCTGTTGATAGGTTGGGAACCTTTATATGTGATTGCTTGTTTTTCCGTAGCTCTCATGATTTTCTCCTTTTCCTCAAAGTTGGATAGTTTAACTATTATGAACCGTGATGACTTCTTGCTTTCACTCAAGCTGGTGTTCCTTCTGCCTCCTGAATGGTTGTCTGGTTTTCATTCATTAAGCTGGGGAAGTT
Source organism: Tenrec ecaudatus (assembly GCF_050624435.1). Taxonomy (NCBI): domain Eukaryota; kingdom Metazoa; phylum Chordata; class Mammalia; order Afrosoricida; family Tenrecidae; genus Tenrec; species Tenrec ecaudatus. The sequence continues at coordinate 88,713,770 of NC_134530.1, forward strand.
TTCTTCCAAGAATTCTCTCAGTTGCAGATGACTTATTTGTTGTACTTTCCTCCGTTAATCCAATTATCCTGATGTTGTACCTCTTCATAGCATCAGACATAGCTATTTAGTGTCTCTGTTGATCTTATTAGATTTTTGTTCACATTTGTTAAAGTCTGCTTGGCTGTCCTCTAGGTTACTGGTGCGGTTCTGTGCCTCCTCCAGTCGATTGACAAAGTCTGAGTCTGCTACTGGTTTTTGTTATCTCTTCCCTAAGATCTTGTATTTCGCTTTTGTGTGTGGTGTTTATCTCCTTTATCATTTCATCCGTTTTCTGTATTGCTTCTCTCAGATCTGGTATGACTCCAAGCGGCATTCCGAAAATTTCTTTCTGTGGCAGATCAACGTCTGCTTCTATGCACATCATTAAGTTCAGGACATCTCCTGTTTTGTTTTTTTTTGTTGTTGACATTGTTGGGGCTGATTACTGTTTGCGTTGTGTTGCCAGGTGCCATTTTCCAGTGAACCGAAGAGCACTGGCTCTCTCTGGGAGACTCATAGGAATGCTTCTTCGGAATGCCTGCAACTAATTTCACTATGGAATTGGCCTACCACTTTATCCTCCTGTGGCTTTACTAGTCAACCAGTATTCTGTTATTTGGAGGACAAGTTTGATGGTCCTATTAGGGGATGTTGGTTGGGTTGTTGTAGACCCACAAGGATGGTGCTGTACTGGGTGATCTCACAGGAAGCTGTGATGGAGTGGCCCATGGCACCTTGAGGACAATGGGTTTGCAGGGGTGCCTTCTTTAACTGGAATGCCACAGAAGGCTGGTGGGTTGCCCACTTTTGTATAGAGCTCTATGAATGTTGGGCAGAATTGCCTTTATCGTGTATATTACTGCAGAGGTTTGGCAAAGGTTCCCTCAGCAGCGTGAAACTTTGGCGAGTGTTGGCCAGCTGCCGTAGGCTGTGTGAAGCACTACAGCAGGCAGGAGGAACTTCCCTCAGTCACGTGGGACCACATAGGACAAGTCGAAGCATTCCCAGACATGCAGGCAGTATTTTCCCAGAAGAAGGTGGGTGAGATTTCCCCAGCCATGTGTTAAGTATTGCATTGGGCAGGCATGTGGAATTTCCCCGAGAAGAAGGCGAACAGGATTTCCTGGGGAAGAAGTTGGGCAGGATATTCCCTGCTGGATAGTGGGCGGGCTTTCCCCAGCCTTGGGTTTACATTCTAGTGGGTTGAGTTCTCCCAGCTATGTGGAGGGCAGGCGTAAATGCCCTAGGCTAAGGGGAATGGTCTGGAGGTCTGTGTGGAATGTGAGAGGAAAGGAAAGAGAAAAAGTGAAGAAAGAAAAACACAGCCCACTAAGAGAAGAGGGGGAAACAAAAGTAACATTTTAGCTGAGCCCTAATCCCTGACCCTGGGCCTGGATGGGTTTTACAGTGTTGGAAACTCACAGGGGCCATTATGCCCCATCTTATATGGTTGCTGTGATTTGGCATTGATTCAATGGCAGTAAGTTGAGGAATACTAGGGGCTACCCTCCAAAACCCAAATTTATTTTTCAAAGCTATGTATTTAATTTTATTTTAAAAAAAACAACCTTCAAAGTACGCTCCATTCCACTTAATACATTTGTCAAATATGTGATTCCATTCTTGGAAACATTTTTCCAACTCATCTGTTTGGGTGTCTGACAACACCTTCATCATTTTTTTCTTCACTTCTTCTATATTGTCAAATTGATCTCCTTTCATTTCCCTCTGTATACATGGAAACAAGAAGATCTCTTACAGAGTGAGGACAGGTGAGTTAGGTGCTTGAGGCAAGAGAGGCATGCTGTTTTTTGCCAAAAACTTGTATACTGAGATGACTGCGTGAGCAGATACATCATCATGGTGGCAAAACCAGTCCCCTGTGGGCAACAAATCAGGCCTTTTTTTTTTTTGGTCACACACTATTCAGTCTTTTCAGAATCTGTAAATAGAAAGCTTGATTCACAGTCTGACCTGGTGGAATTCCAAATGCACTACGAGTTGACATTTTCATCTGTTTAGGAAGTTGACGGATGTTCGGAGCAAGGTTTATCATCCATTGACATTTCACCTTTTTTTGAAATGAGAAAATCACTCATAAACTTGAGTTTTTCCCATGGTGCTCTCCTTGTAAGCTGTGCTCAACATCACAATTTCTGCAGCATTTTTCCTGAGCAGGAAACAAAATTTCACAGCTACATGCTATTCTCTTAAGTCAATCATCACAAGAAACAAGGTTCAAGTGAAACTGCTTTCACCAAAAAATTCACTGTGACCGGAGAGAACCTTTGTAGGTGACACTACTGGGTGCACTAACTCAGAGTGAGTTGCTTGATGCTCCCCTAGTGGGAAAATATGTACGACAAAAGCTCCACTCTGTTCAGCACAATTCTGTTTTTTGGGGGGTACCCCCTTGTATGCCATTAAAAATAGTTATGTTCTAGAAACACTTCAAAGCACTAAAAGTTTTGCCTCTGTATCCATTCAATTATTTATTTAATAGATATTTATTAAAACTGCGTGCTTGGTATTGGAAATAGACTGACAAACTAAGGGACAGGATCCTAACCGTCTTTTGCACAATCCTTGCGTGTCAGTTCCTCTTTACTGTTAGCTATGTCATATTGAAATGAGTGCTTCTAAAACAGAAGCATTTGATTATTTGATCATCAATCGAAAGAACTTTAAAAAAACTTTCATGGAAAAATGGAATTGATCGATAATGATACTTTCCACAACGTTCTCGAAGCCCTCTTGGGTGTTAAAGTTCTTTGGCCGAGACTGTGGGGTATAGGTAGAAGATTTGCCAGGGTCTGCAGGCTGCTCCGAGTGTGGCGGGTTAAAGAGAGGCTTGACCCTATGAGAGTTGGATCCAAGGTTGCCTGAGCACATTGCAAGATGCTACAAGAAGGGCCTGCAGAGAGGTAGGAGTCAGCCATCAGGTCTTTCTAGCGCCATGTAAAAGATCTGCATGGTCTCGGTAAGCTCTTTCTTCCTTTGAACACTTCCCATGTAGAATTAGGTTATTTTTGGAGCCTGCTTCAGACATGTTGGTTGTTGTAGTCATGAAAATTCATTAGTTGGTAGAAAGACTAGAACCGGTCTCTTCTTGAATGGAAAGTGTGAATTCAGTGATATATTGTCAATTGAGAAGCTTTTGTAATATGAGGAAGTTAAATTAGAAATAATAGTAAAACTGATTCTATTAAACTTTCAAGCATACCCAAAAATTCAATATATTTTAGATACCTCTTCTGTAGTTTATTCATGTTGGATTGAATTTGTATTCCATGAGCAGACACTAACTGGAAAGAAAGGAGTTTCCGTAGAAACCTCCCAGGTAGGAGGGTAAGTTAAATAAAAATAGATTGATTTCCGGAAAGTAGAACATTTGTGCATGACTAATTTGAGATGCAAAATGAATTACATTAGAACTGAAGTGATTCAGAGAAACTCATTCATTCTGGGTTATTTAGGAATATCCCTAAATGAGCAAGTTGTGAATAGGATTTTAGGTGATGAGTTAGTGAGAGGAGGGCATTAAAAGTGAAATGGAATGATTTGTCGATACTGTCCTTTAGTGTTCACATTTAAAAATAAAAATATCTTAGGACGGAACAAAGTTCACAAGAATCATTTGCAAGCAAAGTATTTTAAAGTTATAAAATCATTGTGAAAGTAATACGTACGAGTGTTACAGAAAAAAGTATCTGAAAATACAATAATAATAATAATAAAAAAACAATACTTGGACTTTTACTCACCTGACATAACTAGGACAGACATTAGAGAATATTCTTTTGAGGAGCTGATATCAAAGAGTTTAAGAAGAAAGAAAATGTTTTGAAATGGATTGTAGTAGCAAATGTACAATTATGCTTGGACTATTTGAATTATGGAATGTTATGACATCTGTAAGAGCTCCCAATAAAGTGAATTAATTTTAAAAAAGGAAAAGAAAATATTCTTTCAATAAAGATAGGTCCCAGAATATATACAATTTTATATTTTATTCTTATCTCTTAATAACATGCCGATTGACTTTTCTAATACTAATAAAAACATGTTAAACCACAATTTGAGTGATATTCACAATCTGTTGTGACAACTACCCACAATTTAAGTTTCAAAAATTGAAGTACTCAACTTGCTAATTCCAACTTGCTAATCTAAAACCTGTAAATTCTTATCTTCAGAGGAGTTAAAATTTAATGCAGAAGATTGTAGCATGTTCTGTGGACAGCATACACATTTCCTATATTGGAGTATTCAGTAACTAATAAGTAAAGTGGTTTCTGGTAGCCTTGTGATGTTATGAGTGATGGAGGGGAGACTAAACTGGGCTGGAAGGGATGGACTGAGTTTGGATGAACACAGTGGAAGGGCATTTGAATTGGAAGCTACAATTTCCAGAGCCGGAAATGCCAGGAGTGTTGAGAGGGCGTCAGTGGATCGGAGTGTTTGGAGAAGGGATTGCTGTGGGAGGCAGTGAAAGCGAACGCTTGTAAAGCACTCAGCACAGGACCTGGTTCACAGGAAGTACTCCATAAAAAACCCTAAAAAATACCCCACTCATTTCTTTGTTAAATCGTCTTTTTTTAAAACCTTGCTTAGGAATTAGGACACTGGTGTTTGGAAGACAGATAAGAACTCAGATAATCTCTACTGAATTTCTGGAACTAGTATTTGACCTTCAATGACAATTGTTGGACATATGACAGGGAAACCTGGATGAATCTGCTAAAGAGGAGGTCCTTGGTGAATTTAAGAGTGTATTTGTCGTAGTGCGTGTGCGTGGGAGTCAACGTGGAAGAGGTCCAGGAATACTGGACTTGGGCAGCAATGTGGGCAGCGCCCATACTTGCAAAACATTAGCAGTGATGCTCTATAAATTATTTTTATTTCAATCTCTAGTCAAATTGCTTTTAAAATGTGTATGTGTATGCACGCACGTGTGTAATTGTATTAAGGATGCACTATCTAATTAGTTAATTAGTTGGTTAATGAGTGCTTTCACGAAAGAACTCCCAAGAGCTCTGTTGCATATAATGAAGTGATTATTTGAATGAATACACTAAGTCAAGTGGTAATATGAGCAATAATAGACTATTGTAAACTTGAGCAACAGAGTCTTATGTTTGTATTTTATCACTTTAAAAATCTTTTCAGTTGCACAAGCCTTCTTGATATGCTTGAACTACTGAATTGTATGATATGTAGATGAGACGCCAATAAAACTTAAAAATAAATATTTTTTATTTTCCCAAGAGATCAAAGGTTAAAGGAAAATGACCAAATACTGGCCATTAATCACACCCCACTGGATCATAAGATTTCCCATCAGCAAGCAATTGCCTTATTACAACAAACCTCTGGATCTTTGTGCCTGGTTGTAGCCAGGGACCCAGCTCATTCAGGAAGACGTGCTTCCACCAGCCTACGTGATACAACTCTGCCTGAAACTGTGAGTTTGAATTGTGTCATTGACTTTCTAAAGCATAAAAAAGTTGACTAAGAGACCACCAAGAAGGATGATGCTATCTTCGAATGCATTGCTACAGGATAATCCATGGTTTGCTTTGTCTCTGTGTGTCTTTTCAAGATTCTACAGGTCTGCTTATTTAACATTACAATTTAACATCAAGGGCAAATTAGAAGTATTAATATAATTTATGATAGAGGTTTTGTATCCTTTAGTCATACTGCCACCTAAGTAATTAAGCTGAGAGTTTTTATTAGACATTTATGACTGGGTATCTGAAGTAAGTTTTGGTTTATTTCAAAAGTATTATTTCTTTGAAATAATTGGGGCTGATGACTAGATTATTAATACTACAACATTATTTCAGTGTTTTTCCTATAATGTTCTATACTGAATAATTAATCACAAAACAAAACAAAGTAGATGTCTATTTTGAGAATCCTTAAACTTGGCCCATAATACCTTGCAGGTTTTGGCCTGCATCTTCAGAATCTAAGCTAATAAATCTTGTTTTCTTATAACACTAAGTGCAAGCTGATTTATTTAATTTTTATTCATTGGGACAAAAGAAAAAGTAGAGTGTCTGGGAACAGTACAAGGTCAGGACACAAATTAACATATAGCTCTTTCCCCTGTTGGAATCAGTAATAGCTGGATAGCACAATTTACCTAATAGATAGAATGAACATAATGGGAGATTGCTTAGCACAGTGGTTAAGTACAAGGGCTTTGGAATCAGAGTTAGATGAATACAAGTCCAGTTCTCGAACTTGCTAACTGTGCCACGCTGGTCAGCTTCCTTAACTTGTCCCGTGCCTGTACGTGTTCATCATCTATGACCTTAGGTTTCAGTGTGGTATCATCGCTGTTGTAAGGGTTCAGTGGGAAGAACATGACGCTCTCAGCGCAATACTCGGTGTACAGTAAGCCCTCTCCGAATATTAGCTGCTTTCATTAGTTCAGGGGTTTGTGTTGTTGATGTTAAGCAAGCGTTATTTCCCATGTACTAGATACTGTTCCAGACATGAATTAAATATTAAATAGCGCTAGAAGATCTAGTAGTTTCAGTATTTCATAGTAACTTGTTGGTTTAGGGTAACAGGAAAACTGGGGGCAAGTAAAGAACTGCGTGTGCCCTGATGATCAGGAGACTGTTGCTGTGCAGTGAGATTATGGGGATTTAATGAATATTACTGATGGAAGCCTAGTACAGGGGACATACTTAGATGTGTCAGTCCGATTCCTATATTCCTACTGTTAATATTCTCAGTCAGTCCTACCTTTCTTTGTCTAAGAGTTTTCTGAGGTAATCTCTTCACCTCATGTCTGTCTTACCATTTTCTCTTTCTGTTTTGTGTTATGGGCTGAAGACTACAGAGCAAGTTAGATTTTCATTCAACACTTTATACACATTTAGTGTCATGATATTGATTGCATCCCCCTCAGTATAACAGTCCTCTTCTCACGTCTGTGTCTGCTAATTCTTCTTTTCTGCCCCCTTCCTGCCTTCTGAGCTGTGATTTTGTGCAAATCCTGTTCCTTGGTCTCAGGTGGTCGATTGTGTTCTTGTTCACTCTGTAAGCCTGCTTACTGTTTGGTGGAAAGGTGATCCCTGGGGATGGATTCAGTTCTGGGTTCGAAGGGTATCAAGGGCCACAGTCTCAGGGGTTCTACCAGTCTCTGTCAGAGTTACCATTTCTTTCTATAAATTGTTGCCAGACTAATGTTGTTAAGCATGCTTTTTTTCCATTTTGTTTGCCTATTTAAACCTCACTTTTTAAATTACATTTTTATTGGCCCTTAATCCACATATCATATAATTCAGTCATTCAATCATATCAAGAGGAATTGTACAATCATTACCACAATCAGTTTTATAACATTCTCTACCTCCCCCCCCCAACCCAACCCAACCCCGACTTTCTGAGCTCCTCTTTGGCTGTTCTTGCTAGCACTTACATTGTCCTTTTGCTTACACATCTTCCTTCTCTGTACTCCATGCAGTTTAAATGCTGTTCTCCCTAACGCTTTCTGGAATTCTTCATTTGATTTCACTTCTCATCCTTCTGTCCCCGCAAATCTTTTTTACCTTGTGATTCTTTTTTACTTCAAGCAAGGATACATTTATTGGGTTTTTCCTGTGGACCAGGCACCATGCGAGGTACTGGGCAGGCCGCTTCAATGCTCCATGTCTCCATTTTCATCATGTGTTATTTTAGATTACTAACAGTGTCTGCTTCAGGCCTAGACAAGTCTTGGTGGTGTAGTGGTTCACATACTGGGCTACTAACCATAAGGTTGACAGTTCAAAACCACTAGCCCCTCCGTGGGAGAAAGATGAGATAGTCTTTTCCTGCAAAGACTTACAGTCTCAGTAACCGACAGGGGCAGCTCTACACTATATTTAGAGCCGCCATTAATCAGAGTTGACTTCATGGCTGTGAAAGTACTGCAGTGGGGAATGAATCTTATTTCTTATCTTCTTAGAAAAGAGCATCTTATGATCAAATCCTCTGTCTTGGATTTTAATTATTTGTGTGTTAGGTCATATGCCGGTTTGAAGATTCTTTGGGGTAGACACTATCTGATTATATTTATGTATCTCTTAGACTCTAGAAAGTTGCCTTGGCTAATTATATGAATGTTCAGTTATTATATATCTGCACCATGAATAGTTACTGTACTAGAAAGCAGAAGCACAATAAACATTGTGCTGCTACTAGCAGGTTTAAACTCAGCAGCGTCTCCACGGGAGAAAGATGAGCTGCCTGCCCCGAGCAGATTGACAGGCTTGGAAGCCCTGTGGAGCAGTTCCGATCTGTCCCCAGGGGTTGCTGGAGTCAGCACTGACTAGATGGCAGTGGGTGGTAGTTAACAGAGAACATTAGGCATGCATGTTTTACTGCTACGTGTGACTTTTACCTTCTTATTCATTTGTAGGCTCTTTGGCGCCACATTGAAGATGTGGAGCTCATAAATGATGGCTCTGGATTAGGTTTCGGGATAGTTGGAGGAAAATCAAGTGGCGTGGTTGTGAGAACTATAGTTCCTGGAGGATTAGCAGATCGAGTAAGTTGACCTTCTCTATGATCAGTCATTTATGTTTTAAATGATTGGAATTGTATGCACAGATTATAATGTAGTTTTATAACATGCTTCCTAGGATGTATGATCCGATAACTAGGGTTTAAGGATAGTTTTAAGATGGCTTATTTCGCACATGTGAATCTATACTCAGCTTCATTTTGAACACTTTCTAAATCAAACTTGATTTTTTTTAATCTGAAATGGACAAACTTCTCAATTTCACCAGATGCTTCTATGTTTAATTGAAGGGTATCATTAATATGTATTGCATTTTGAATGTCTATTGTTCTTTACTAATGTATCTTTCGGATCCCTAGTGACACAGTGGTTACATGTTGGGCTGCTAATTGCAGGGTCAGCGGTTCAAAACCACCAGCTGCTTCTTGGGAGAAAGATAGGGCCTGCTATTCCTTTAAGAATTGCAGCCTCAGAAACCCCCAAAGCAGCTCTACTCTGTCCTACAGGGGCCTTATGGGTCAGCATCAATACTGTGGCAGTGACTTTTGAATGACAGTGTATCTTTCAGAAAGCTAAAATGTAAAAACCCAAAAGTACGATGATGATAAACATTGTTTCCAATGTTATAATAAATTTCAGGGGTGTCAAACTTGCTGCCCACGGGCTGCTTGTGGCCCCTTAGGTAATTTTTTGTAGTCTGCTATGCTCTGAAATAAAATGAAAATAGAAACAATTGTTATGAAGAAAATAGCACTTAGGGGAGATTGGGCCAGTACTGTACACACAATTTCCCCGTTAACCCTTTAACTACCGAAGACGAGTACACACGTGGCCCACTGCCTCTCCTGGGGGCCTGTGGACGTGTACAAACCCGCTGACTCAGTTCCGGCGACTTTTGGAAGCGATATGTCTGCCACGCTCAGTGTCACGTCATGTAAATAGCTCCCAATAGTGAAAAGGTTAGAGAGAGCGCTCTGGGTTGTGCTGTTATGAATCAGACCTAGCGGCAGCGCTAGTTAACGTTTTTAGAGGGAAGCCATTACGATTGTGCATGTTTGTCAGCTGCCCAACATTTTGGGCTTTTTATTAGTTACTTTGTTATGTTTTCTGGTCACAACATAGGAGGTAAGTGAAAACTAGTAGGAGGAAAGTGCTGGCAAGTTTCGGGTAAAAAAAGAATAATTTTAGTTTTATAAATACATTAAATGAAATAAATGTTTAAATAAAAACAATTATATAATATTTTGGTGATCCTATCCATGTTCCTGAATCCTCACTTTAAGATAACTTTAAAAAATGTGTATGTGTGACGTGGCATGCGTGAATCTTGCCCGTTGCACCGAATGCCCTGAGTTTATTTAATTGAGTTTGACACCCCTGTTACACATTATGAATTTCATTTGAATTAACCTGTACTGGCATTAAACATTAAATGATTTTAACAAAGTTTAAGCAGATCATAAGGGTCCCTGGTGTACAGTGGGTTAAGAACTTGGCTGCTAAGTACAAAGTTAGCAGTTTAAAATCACTATGCAGCAAAAATATAGACTGTCTGCTCCCACAATTGTGTATCGTCTCTGAAATCTTATGGAGTAGTTTTATTCTGTCGTGTGGAGTCCCTGTGAGTCAGAATCAACTCCACGGCAATTGGCTTGGTTTTGGTCCAAGGTGAACAGTAACACTAATCAATCCTATGAGATCCCAAGGACAGTGTTTGTCCAGGGAGAAAGCTCGGAAGGCAGGAATGGTTGGGAATGAAGGATGAATAGAAATATTAAAAGGGGGGAGTGGGAAGACTGTGATTCCACTGTGAGATTCCAAAGGAGTCAGGAAATAAAATGCGTATGAATTGTTGAAGGGAAAATCAATTTGCAGACTTTCACTCAAATCATTGGTAAGTGTGGTTCTATGGAGGGGAATAGATATTATTGAAAGTTTACCCAGGCACCGCACCCCATTCTTTGTGTAGTTAGTGCTAGTCACTTAAGAGATTTTCTGTACAAGTCAACAATTCATATATTGCAGTTCATAAAACAAAAATCAAACAAAAACTTTTTAAGTGATAGAAAATTAAGAGACTTACCAACTCTCTTTAGGTTTATATTGAGAAAAAATATTAAGTACTACATGCTTAGAAGTTTGTTATGATGCCACTTAATATAAACTGGTATCATATAGACAATGAAGCCCTGGTGCTGTAGTGAGTTCTGTGAGTTGGGCTGCTACCCACAAGGTCAGTAGTTTGAACCCACTAGTCACTTCATGGGAGAAAGATGAGGCTTTTTGCTCCCATCAAGAGCTATATAGCCTTGGGAACCCCAGAGGACCATTCTACCGTGAGTTAGAATTAACTCCAATTGTTGGGAGTTTTTGAACTATTATTATCTAGATTGTCCATCAGGAGCCCTGGTGATGTAATAGATTACATGTTCAGCTGCTAACCACAAGTTCAGCCTCTCGAAGGTAGGTTAACTGCCTCAGGAGGAAGATAAGGCTTTCCCCTCTCAGAAAGAGCTACGTTCTTGGAAACCCACCAGGCAGTTCTACTCAGTCCTCTATGGTCATTGTGTTAGTCTGGGCAGACTGGAGGAACAAAGCCACAGAAACTCATATGTATATAAGAGAGAGTTTTATATAAAGGATAAGTGTACATTAAGAAAGTATCCCAACCTAGTTCTGTCCAAGCCCTTAAGTCCAACATTAGCCCACAAGTCTGACACCAATCTACAAAGTCCTCCTCAATCTTGTAAAACACACGCTATGACACCAACTGCAGGAGGAAAGCTGAATCAGTGAGCATGTAAGCATCTCAGTGCTGGCACCTACTTCAGCACCCAGGGCTGCATGGGGTAGGTCCATGTGGCTTCTCCCCAGGGATGTCTCGCAGGAAGTGAGCCTTGTCAGCTGAAGCAGGGAACTGGCTAAAGTTCCTACACCCTGGTTTGACCATCAGAGAGCAAGAGACCCAAGATCCAGAAAGGTGAGGCTCACCGAGCCATTTATCTCCCTGCCCTTCAATTAAGCCCACATGTGTTTTTTGGCCAGGTTGGCACAGTAAACCTTAGCTGTCTCAGTCATTATGGGTCAGAATTGATCCAATAGCACTGTTTGGAGTTTTGGAGACAGTCCATCATAAATCACTCTAAATGATGATTATATGCCAATTTCATTGATCAATGTCCAATTAAATGTAAATTACCTTTTCATATAAGCGTACTTAATCAGAAGTGATCTTGTACATATGTAGCATTGAGGACATTTCTTAGCTCTTCATTTCTAAGAACCATTGCTTTACTTTAGGCAAATACTTGCTTTTGCATTGAGTCTGACTTCTAGTGATCCCCTTGTGTGCAGGGGGAACTGCTCTGTAATCTTCTCCAAGCTGTCACCTTTGGAAGCAGACCATCAGGCCTCTTTTTCAAGGCACGTGTGGATAAGTTCATCAAACCAGTGGACCTCTTCGCTGATAGTGAGCACCACTATGTAGCCAATAACAGTCTCCGTGTCCGTTCAGCATCTAAATCTATTTATTCCATTCCACATTTCGCAGAAGTGTGGTGTACAGACCCCTGGAAGTCCCCGAGACTCTTGCTGTGAGTCCCAAAGATCAAAACAACTTAGATATTTAAAAAAGCCCCAAACAGCTTTGATAATATCTTTAACTCTTTTTCACCATGTAGAGATTTGCATCGATGATGCCAGTGCTGGGGCGGATCAGCAGCTGGGCTTTTAGTGTGAAACAGGGCAGTGGCCCCCAACTGTAGAAATCACTATATTCATTGTCATGTGCTTGCAAGAACACAAAAGAGATCAGCAAAGCAATGCCAGTTCACTCTAAGTGCTCTGTGATGCAGAACAAATGACTTGTTTTGTCTACTCGCGGCCTTTATGTGCGTTTTCATTATTTTTGAGAAAGTTGGAAGTATCATCAGAGACGTCTGCTGAATAGTTCAGCCTGATAGTTATCTTGAGCAAAAACACTTAGGAAACTGATGAGCTACTTTTGTTTTATGAAATCGTCTTTTTACTTCTGAAAAGAAAATGGACAAGGCAGAATTTTCACTTGGGTATTTGCCAAGTATTTTTTAGAAAGAATGAAGTGAGCCTTCATGGAAAATGACTGACCATACTTGTCGACAATAATAACATTCCAGCTTTCAAGGAATAAGAGTAGAATTTTGAAAGCCTCGTATCTTTCCACGTGCTCTAAAGCTGCTCCAATATACAGATTGTTTTCACCGAATCTCGGTGCTGATAACTAAAGAGATTTTTTTATGTAAAGGAATGTGTTACCTATGTAGCCTTTATAACTGTTTATTTACAAATATTTTCTGGAGAGCAGTGTGTAATGTGAGAAAGCAATATGTAGCTGAAAGACTCATTCAACATTTAAGGTAGACCAGTATATATTATTTATATTTTGGCCTTAATGAACAGAAATTTGTTTTTTCTCAATTTTGGAGGCCACAGGTCCATATTCAGGGTGCCACATCTGGGAAGTTTACCTCTCTATTAGCCCTCTGTGAGGTCCTCGCCTTCTTTCAGTATCCATAGGCTCTGTACTCCTTGGAGAGACCAATGGATTTCAAGAAATAGTGTCTAAAAAGTTTGCCCATGGTTTGCGAGTCGACATTGACACTCATTTTCCTCAATGCCATTGAGTGGCTGCTGACTTACAGTCACCCCGTAGGACAGGCAAACTGCTACTGTGGGCTCCCGAGACTAAATAGAAAGCCCCGTCCCTACTTTCTCACTCAGAACTGCTAGTGGTTTCGAACTGCTCTCCTTACAGATCGCAGTCGGACACGTAACCATTACGCCACCAGGGCTCCCTAAGAAATGACCAAGCGATTTTTTTGTGTAACATGAAAAAGGATATCCGCAATTATCTGCTAGGGCTAGTAAAGCACACCCTTTCTTTTTCTTACTGTACAACTGGTTGAAACCAAGTTTTCTTTAAATATATTCAAGAAATTTTTTCAGTTGTCATTTCTAATTAGCAAATACGAAAAGATCAAACCCATACAAACAGAAGCTCATTGATGTTCTTACTTTTCTGTTTTTTAAGTTTATTTTCAGAATTAGCCAGCTGCCCCGGGTTTAGAAGGTAATTTTTAAAGCAACTTGATTGACGTTTAATTGGCATGCCATCAACTGTACATATTTGATATATGGTATATGATCAGTGTTGACACGCACACACTGTAAATGCTCTGTCAACATAATCAAGATAATGGACATCTCCATCATTTTTGAAAGTTCTCGGTGCCCCTTTGTGATACTAACTTTACCATCCTCTATAACTCCTGTGTCTACAGGCTTCTGAGACCAAAAGATCTGAATACTACAGAAGGACAGACCTGAAGCAGATGTATAAATATGGGTCTTTATTTAAAACTTGTAGAGCACAAAACAAATATTGTTCTTTAAGGGGGGGGGCGCTTTCTTGTGGTGATGGTGGTGGTAGTGGCAGGTGGCTAATTTATTGTGACCTGTAAAAGGAGGAAATATGTTAGTTCCCTATTCCTCCACCCTCTTAAAAGTCTTTCAGTAGACTTGTTTGCTGAAGTAGCATGTTTCAAAATGCAGTCATCATTCTGCGGACAAGGGGTCAGATAAAATTCAAAAACACCAGGTTAAGTGAAATCAAATAGGTTCTTTTACTGTAAGAGTTTTCTGAGTTTTTAATATACTAATGCGCATTATGAATTTTCACGAGGGGTGTGCAGAATTTCCCAGATTAATTCCTATGAGGCACTGTTGCGAAAAGCCCAGGTCTAACTTTCACCCTTTCCTGGAAGACATCCTGCCTGCTTCAGAAAATCAGGGAAGGGCTGGGGGAGGGGTGAGGCTTGCCCATCAGGGTTTCATAGTGGACAAGGGAGAAATAAGCACATATGCCAGACACTTATTTGTTTAACAGAAACTATCACATGTTATCCTCAAAATAGTCTTATAAGTTTTATTCTCAATTTATTCTTAATGGGAAACCGTTAAGAAACTGTTCAATGTCACCTAGGTAGGCTGTAGCAAACCCAATGTTGTGCTCACTTCTTTTTGCCTCTGGAGGGTGTGCTTACCTGCTTAAATCTACATATGCAAAGTGGCTCCTCATTTAGCCTCTCCCTGAAGTACACTGTCCAGGTGGTCAGGCCCCTATCATCTCCTCACTTCAGCTAACAGCAGAGAAGTTCTCCTCGCCCTTCTTGCTATAATCCCTTTATCCCAGTCCTCATGCCTGACCTTATGTAGTCCTTGGTTCTATTTAATGCTATTCCTTAGCTCATGAAGTGACTTTAACTGCAGTAGACTAGTTCCCACTCTGTAGCACAAGATGTAGCATACATTCTTTCTGTTACCTCCCTGTGGAAAAATGCTTCCCAGACATCACAGAGAATCACAGAGCTGCATGGCCAGCTGTATGGTAAGTGCAGGCTGGAATCCTGGATCTACTCAAACCTGGGCGGACATTATTTTACTTCTTAATTCCATAGTTCTAACATGGGATTGTATTGGAGGTCACCAAGATAACTTTTTAAAAACAATTATATTGACATGTAACTCAATTACCATACGACTTAATGTGTGAATGTGTTAAGACAAGACTGCTTCCAGGATTTACTAGGAGGGCCCGTGGGACTCAGCATCTAATGAAGCAAAGAAAAAAGATGCTTGCGTGTTGAAGTTTGTAGGAAGCCAGGTATAGGTGTCTCAGAGCCCTCTCAGGCCTCATTTCATGGCCAAAGATCCATTGCCGACTACTCAACTCTGGCTCATGGTAACTAGTCTATACGCTAGAGTAGAACTGCTCTCTAGGGTTTCTGAAGCTACAAATCTTTATGGGAACAAAGAGCCTCATCTTTCTCTTGTTTAGCTGCTGGTAAGTTTGAACCTTGGACCTTATTGCTAGCAGTCTAATGCTGAATCCACTGTGCCACCAACATTCCTGTGGGTTGCATGCCAAACTCCCAAACCCATTGCTGCTATAGGGTATCTGACGCAATAAATATTTATAGGAGCTGACAGCGCCATCTTTCTCCTGGTGGAGACACATACCAAACCAAAAACCAAATTCAACAATTATGGCTTCTAGTGACCCTCTGGGGACAGGGTAGAATTGACCTTGTGGGTTTCTGAGACTCAACTCTTTGCAGGAGTAGAAAGCCCCATCTTTCTTCTGTGCAGCAGGCTGGTGGTTTCAATCTGCTAACCTTGTGGTTAGCAGCCCGATAGGTAACCACTGTGCTACCAGGGTTCTGTGGAGACACATAAGACACTTTTAATTCCTCCATAAGACACTTTGAATTGGAACAACAGATGCAAAATATTGTCCGCCATAAAAGCATTTTAAGGATTCAGCGCTGAGAGTCTGTATTGGGGGTTGGACCTGTAAGCAAACCCTGTTCACTTGTTCCAGAAACCTAGGGGAGTCGGTAATCTGCACAAACCACATTGTTTGCACAGTTTAGGCACAGGGAGCTGTTCTTTGCAGGGAATGATTGGAATTCTCCCAAATATAAAATTCCCAGATGCCCATTAAAGGCCAACCTTGCATACAAATCTTCAGTGAAAGTTAACAGTCTCAGACCTGATATGTTAATTTCTTTACCAAATAGGGGAGCATTGTGCTTGCCTTTTAAAGATTGTGTGGAGACTGAATGTTAATGTCAAGTGTTTGAGACAATTCCTATTAGTTCCTGTCATAGCTATCTAGTGCCTGCGGTAACAGAAATGTCCCAAATAAATGGCATCACCAAATTTATTTCCTCACATTTTAGGAAGCCATACGTTCTAATTCAGGGCACCATCTCTGAGTGCTTTCTCTCTGTGTCTATTCTTGGGTAGGGTCAAAACCACCAGCCCCTCCCTGAGCAAGATGAGGCTTTTGACTCCCATAAAGCTTACAGTCTTGGAAAACCCACAGGGGTAGGTCCACCCAGGCTGGCTGTTGGCTTGCTGTGAATCAGAATCAGCTTGATGTCACTAAGGCTGAGTGATAGTCAAAAGTTGCTAATGGATTAAAATATTTTATTAACATAAGCGATAGTGTGATTTTAGGATAATAATGTCATACCTTGTGGCATCAGTTGTTTTCATTTTCTGCCCTACACCTGGCCTTTCTTAGGATGCACAGTTTTTTTGTTTTGTTTTTAAATCTGCTGGTTAATAAACTTTTATATTTGAATGTTTGCTTGCACCCTGTGTTTTTAATCTGGGCATATTTATTAGTTTGTTTGTTTGGTTTTTTAACCAAGAAAATACAGGCTTTATTTTTTCTTTCTCTTTTTTTCCAATCCATTTTATTAGGACATAATCCAGACATCATATCATTCAATAGTTTAATCAAATCAGGCAGTGTTGTCCAATTGCTACCACGGTCATTTTGAACACATTTTCTTTCTTCTTGTGCTTCTTGACATCCGTTCCCCATTATTTCCTCTCCCTCCCCTGCCATACCGCAAGGAACCTTTCATTGATGTATGATTCCTGTTAAAGAACAGGTAGGCCGATTTGCCTGTTCGTTTCCTTGCATGGTAGACAGGCTATAAAACAAGAATGTTGATCAGCAAATAGCAATACAATGCAGTGTTCGGAGCTGCTGGGCTTTGACTAGTGAGCTGTCGTGCGGTGTCTGCTGTCAGCCTGACTAATGGGTACTTTTGCACTCAGGCATCCCATAGAACACCTGCTTCTCCATCAGGAAGAAAATGTTTGGCTTTCTGTGACAGATATAAATGATCAACATCATGTTAAATTAAGAATTGGGGGGAAAAGTAAGACCCGGGAAGTGATTAAATATATAGTTTATGTTGAAATACCCACCTTTGGCCAAGCCAGTGTGCAAATGAGCACTGTAGACATATTCTCTACCCTTCAGTGTGACCACCATTTTGTTCAGGGTTGGTTGGAGTCACAGAAGCAAAAATTTCCCCTTAGGTTTTATTAGGAACACTACCTTTGTCTTAAGTGGTTCATTATTTTATTTCGGTTTTGTATCATCGCTATAAACAGCATGCCGACTTACCCATCTGTAAAGTAGGAATTCAGTAACTCTCTTTTTCTTTTCTTTTTTTTTTTAACAATTTATTAGGGGCTCATACAACTCTTATCACAGTCCTTACATATACATACATCAATTGTATAAAGCACATCTGTACATTCTTTGCCCTAATCATTTTCTTTTTTTTCTCCTCTTTTCTTTTTTTACATTTTATTAGGGACTCATACAACTCTTATCACAATCCATACATATACATACATCAATTGTATAAAGCACATCCATACATTCCCCGCCCCAATCATTCTCAAAGCATTTGCTCTCCACTTAAGCCCTTTGCATCAGGTCCTCTTTTTTTCCCTCTCCCTCCCCGCTCCCCCCCTCCCTCTTGTGCCCTTGGTAATTTATACATTGTTATTTTGTCATATCTTGCCCTATCCGGAGTCCCGCCCCCCCCCCGCCTTCTCTGCTGTCCCTCTCCCAGGGAAGAGGTCACATGTGGATCCTTGTAATCAGTTACCCCTTTCCAACCCACTCACCCTCCACTCTTCCAGAATCGCCCCTCACACCCTTGGTCCTGAAGGTATCATCCACCCTGGATTCCCTGTGCCTCCAGCCCTCATATGTACCAGTGTACAACCTCTGCCCTATCCAGTCCTGCAAGGTAGAATTTGGATCATGGTAGTTGGGGGGAGGAAGCATCCAGGATCTGGGGGAAAGCTGTGTTCTTCATCGGTACTACCTCGCACCCTAATTAACCCATCTCCTCTCCTAAACCCCTCTATGAGGGGATCTCCATTGGCCGACACTTGGGCCTTGGGTCTCCACTCTGCACTTCTCCCTTCATTTAATATGGTATATATATATATATACACACACACACACACACACACACATATATATACATACACACACACACATATATCTTTTTCTTTTTTTTTTTTTGTTGCATGATGCCTTATACCTGGTCCCTTGGCACCTCGTGATCGCACTGGCTGGTGTGCTTCTTCCATGTGGGCTTTTTTGCTTCTGAGCTACATGGCCGCTTGTTCACCTTCAAGCCTTTAAGACCCCAGACACTATCTCTTTTGATAGCCGGGCACCATTAGCTTTCTTCATCACATTTGCTTATGCACCCATTTGTCTTCAGTGATCCTATCATGGAGGTGTGCAGTCAATGATAAGATTTTTTGTTCTTTGATGCCTGGTAACTGATCCCTTCGGGACCACTCGATCACACGGGCTGGTGTGTTCTTCCATGTGGACTTTGCTGCTTCTGAGCTAGATGGCCGCTTGTTTATCTTCAAGCCTTTAAGACCCCAGTCACTATCTCTTTTGATAGCCGGGCACCATCAGCTTTCTTCAACTCTCTTTTTCTTTGATGAAAATTTCCTCGTGGGATCCCTTCCTTTTCCTAAATATTTCTTCATAAATATTTCTTGAATTGTATGGCCTTTTGATCACTCTTCCTCACCTTGCCCCTCATCCAGTTTCCTGTAGCACCTTTGGCAGGGTTCAAAGCACATAGCTCTTACCCCCCCGATATACTTTATTTATTTGGTTGTTATTGAGTATATACGCAGCAAGACACATCAATTCAGCAATTTCTAAATGTCCACTTTAGTGACAGTGATAGTGTAGAACATTCTTACCTGCCTTTGCTGAGTTGTTCCCTCCTGAACATAAATACTGCCTCCTTCATGTCCCAGTGAATCCAATCGCTGTTGTCAGTGTGAGTTCACGTAGACGGCTCTGACAAGAACATAATACTCAATGCAAACATAGTTTATTAGTTAAGTTCAACTGTTTTTTAGTGTTAAGAAGCTTCTAAGGGATATATTTGGTTTAAGGTAAGGTTTAAAGCTTAGCCAGAGCAGTAATTTCAGGGGCTCATTCACTCTCTATGGCTCCAGAAAGTCTAGGGCCCATGGGAATTTGAAATTCGATTTTTCCCCTTTTGATCGGGATTCAGCTATGGAATATTTGATCAACATGTTCAGTACTGGCAACTGGACTCCATTCAGTACTTCCGCTCTGATGGCAAAGGAGGCATCATTCACAGAGGCAATCAGCCATACATTTCATATTTTCCTTCTATTCCTGACTCCCTCCTCTGTTGCGGGAGGTGAATAAAGCCCAATGATTGTGCATTGGATGGTCACTTGCAAGCTTTTAAGCCTGCAGGCACTGTAATTGAATCAGGAGCAAGAACAGAAGCACGAAGTCCATTATTAAGTCCAGTAACTGTAATGTTATCTGGTGTCATGGAGTCGACTCTGATTCATAAGCATCCCGTGTGCAAAACAAAACGCTGCTCTGCCTTGAGACGTCCTCACAATTGTTATGTTTGAGCTCATTTTTTTGCGACCACTGTGCCCATCCATGTCCCTTAGTACCTTCTTTTTTGAAGACCTTTCTCTTGAGCAAGCACGGTGTGCTTTTCCAGGGATTGGGCTCTCTGAAGAACATGGACAATGTCTCACCTTCCTCACCGTGAGGGAGTTTTCTGCCTGTACTTCTTTTCAGGTCTACTTGTTTCCTCTTCTGGCAGTCCACAGTGTTTTCAGTGTTCTCCCCAACATCATGTTCCAGTGCGTCACTTCCTTTGTAGATTTCCTTACTCGTTGTTCCACTTGCTCAGACATTTGAAGCAATGCAGAATACCATGGATTGGATTAGGTGTTCCTTAATTCTCAAGGTCGCATCTTTACTCTTCCACTTCAGAGTCCTCGTGTCCTGTGGATTTGCCCAGTGCAGTCCATCATTTGATTGCTTGCCTGCTGCCTCAGTGACCATTGATTGTGTAGCCAAGCAAGATGAAATCCTTGACAACTTCAGTTTCGTCTCTTAATGTTGTCTGTTGGTTCAGTTGGGAAGATTTGGGTTTTCTTTGCGTTGAGCTGCCATGCATGCTGAACGCTTCAGTCTTTGGTTTTCATCAGCAAGGACTTCGTTTCTTTCTTGCTTCCAGTAAGGAAGGGTGTTTCATCTGCATATCTCAAGCTGTTCTTGAGCCTTCCTTCCGTCCTCTTGCCATGTTCTTCTTCGTGTAGTCAAGCTTCTTGGATTGTTTGTTCAGCACACAGATTGAATAAGTGTGGTGAAAGGATACAGCCCTGACTCACACCGTTCCTTGTTGGAAGCCACTCAGAGTACCCTTGTTTTGTTCTAACCACTGTGTCTACAATCCCCATTGTTCTCAATGCTATCCATAGTTGTAATGATGCACACAGTTGGATGCGTTTGCCTAGTCAGTAAGACACAAATAACCCCTTTTCTGCTAATCCTGTGCTTTCAGCCAATATCCATCTGATGTCATCAATGATGTCACTGGTTTCATGACCTCTTCTGAATCTGGCTTGAATTGCTGGCAGCTCCCTGATGATGAACTTCATCACAGGTTTACTTGCATATGATATTGGATAAGTTCTGCATTCTATTGAATCACTTTTCTTGGGAATAGTAAAAAATATGGATCTCTTCCCATTGATTGGCCAGATAGCTGTCTTCCAAGTTTCTTGGCATGGTCGAGGGAGTGCTTCCAGTGCTGGATCAGCTTGTTGAAACATTTCTGTTGGCATCCTGTCAATTCTCGGAGCCTTGGTTTCTGTCTAAATTTTTCAGTGCAGCGTGGCTTACTCACTCAGCACCATAGGCTGAAACGGTTGATGGATCAACTTGTTCCTTTTGGTACAGTGACTCCGTGTATCCTTCCATTTTCTCTTGATATTTTCTGCATTGTTCAACATTTTGCCCATGGAGTCTTTCAGCGTTTTAACTCAAGGCCTAATGTTTTTCTTTAATATTTTCACTTTGAGGTGTGCTGACTCTATTCTTCTTCTTTGGTTTTCTACACATTGTCTTTCCAAGCTGCCCTATGAAATTTGATGTTCAACTATTATTTTATCATATCTTCCATCTGCTTTACCTACTCTTTGATCAAGAGTGAGTTTCAGAGTTTCTTTTGACGTTCACTTTTTTTTTTCTTTCCTGTTTTTTCAGTAACCTCTTGTTTTTCTCATTTATCTTGTTCTTGATGTCCTTCTACAGCCCAGGCCTTCTGTCATTAGTGTTCAATGAGCCATTCTTGAAATGTCCTTGAAATTCAGGTGAGAGATATTCAAGGTCGTATTTGGGATTTTGTGGATCTCCGCTTTAATCTGAATTTGCGATTAGCAGTTGATGGTCTGCTCCAGAGTCAGCCCCTGGCTTCCTTTCTGCTGCAGATATTGAGCTTCTCCATCTATCATTTCTTCCCACAGATGTAATCAGTTTGATTTCTCTGTATTCCATCTCTACAAATAGAAGCTTAGGACTTTTTAAAAATTGACAGTTCATTTTTTCATTCCCTCCAGCCCCTGGTAACCATGAATAAACTTTGATTTCTACACATTTCTGTATGTCTGTTCTAACGATTTCATGTAAGTAGAACCATATGCCATTTTTCTTTTTGCGCTGACTTAGTGTATTTTCAAGATCTTTTCTGTATCATAGGGTCTATTAGAACTACTACTATTTCTTCTTTTCTCTCTATTTTTATAAAGAGAACATTTATTAAGCTTTAAATGGGACAAAGATAAGACAACTGCAGAAGCATGTCATCCCAATGAGGGAAACCATTAGCACGAGGTCGTAATGACATCCAAAGGGTTGCTGAGAGTCTTTAAAAGGACATGAGAGGTCAAAGAAGATAGTCACATAAACATGGTTAGAAGCCAATTAATATAACAGAGTTACTGATGGCACTCCCAGAGAGGGATCAGGGCCATGACTGGGACACGTGCATTCTGTAAGACAGAGGAGCTTACAATATTGGTCAAGGGATTCCTCAAGGCATTAAAGCATGGCTCATGACCATGCAACACTCGTTGCAGAGAGCTCCATCAAACAAGGGACTGCTTTTCTTGAGGGCTGAACAATGATCCATTCATCTGGTGTGGTCACTTGTGTTGTTTCCACCTTTTACCTATTTGAATCATGTTGCAGTGAACATGGGTGTATAGATATTTGTTTGAATCCCTGAATTCTTTGGGGGCATATACTTCTAGGGTCTTGTGGTAATTCTGTATTTAACTTTTTGATGAATCACTAAATTGCTTTCTATAATGACTATTACCATTTTCCATCTCACCAGCAATGGCTGAGAGTCTCAGTGTGCCCTCATCATCACCAACACTTCTTACTCACCATTTTTGTGATCCTAGTAGTTTTGAATTACTCCTCTCTGTACTGCAAGGAATTTCTGTATCCTGATGCAAATATAGTCATTCATTTATTCAGCCTTTTTAAGGTGGTTTCTTAGTCTCATTGCCAGAACTGAAAGTCTTGATGAATTGTTATGAATGTGTGTAATAAGATAATTGACTTCATGGAACCATTATGTTTTGTTTCTTGGATTAAAGGATGGAAGACTCCAGACAGGGGACCACATCTTGAAGATTGGCAACACAAACGTGCAGGGAATGACCAGTGAGCAAGTTGCACAAGTGCTGAGGAACTGTGGGAATTCCGTCAGGATGCTCGTTGCTAGGAACCCAGTTGGTGAAATTTCAGTAACCCCTCCTACACCTACAACCTTACCTATTGCCTCTCTGCCTGTTCAGGCCAACAAGAGTTCTGGTCCTGTGAGTACATAGTCGTTCATCTTATTTAAATAAGGCGGTTTGATATACTAGAAGCTTTGAAATCCTTCCAACTTGGAGTAGTTTCTTGGTATGAGTAGTATCTGAGTGCTTCCTAGTGAAGTGCGACAGAGGAGATCCCACTGTGGAGACACTAGGTGTGTGTGTGTGTGTGTGTGTGTTGTTGTTGTTGTTGCTCGGTGGTAAGTCATTCAGCCCCCTGGAACCTCAGCTACAACTGTAAATTGGAAAGCAATATTATCTGCCACGTCTACTTCACTAGACTGAAATGTTCAGCATTTCAGTTGGCATTCTGTCAATTCGTGGAGAGGACATTCAACTTATTTGGGGAAGTGGAATAGTTGTGAATTATCAATGAGAGGAACATACTGGCAAAAGACAATACGAGTGAAAAGTAGTTGTTCTCAAGTAGACCCCAACTCATGATAGTCTAATGTGTGTCACAGAACTACTACCCATGGGGTGTTCAGTGACTGAGTTTTGAAAAGTCGATCACCAGAGAGACCTCTTAGTGAACGTGGATTGCCAAACTTACAATTAATACCTCAAGTTGACTTTTTACACCACCTGAGAACTCCACAAAACAATAGATGGTAATTGTAATAATTAATTTTATAATTACTACTTACATATTTGGAGCCCTGGTGGCTCTTGAAAATCATGTAGAACCATAGTTTTACTACTAATACACATGGCTCAGTGTCAGTTAGAATCGACTTGACGACAGTCGATTTAACAGACCTCAATTATACATGGTCAGCTGCCAATTATGACGCTGTTGTTGTTTTGGTGCCATCGAATTAGTTCCGACCCTTAGCGGCCCTATGCACAACAGAGTGACACATTGCACGGTCCGTGCCATCCTCCCAACCGCTTGTTGCAGCCACTGTATCATTCCATCCCATTGAGGGCCTTCCTCTTTACCAATGATGTAATGCCCCTCCACTTTACCAATTATGATAGATAACATGTATTTTTAAAAATCAGAATCAGAGCAAGGAAGCTCTTTCCTTCTGAGGTGTCTACTATTTGATTCTTTCTTTAAAGGTAATAGTTTAATGTCAGTATAATTCTTTTTCTATTACGAATGAAGGTTAAATGTATACAAGAATACCTTGTCTTAATGTGCTTCAGTTTATTGCTCTTTGTTGATATTATCCCTTTTTGGGCTTGTTTGTTTCTTTAAAAATAAAAAGGTGGCTTATGGCCACATTGTGATGTGAGGCAAGTTGGTCAACACCATTTTCCCAATAGCCTGTGCTCACTTCGTGTCTCTGTCACATTTTGGTAATTCTCAGAACAGTTTGAACTTTTACAATGCTTACTAATTGATAGTGTAGAGTAAGCATAACTTTTATATAGACTGGGACCCCCAAATCAAATCAAATCTCTGTGACTTACTTTATTGCAACCCCACTTATTTGCAATGATTTGAAACTAAATCCACAACATCTCCAAGGATTGTCTGTTCTCGATTTCTTTCTCTTGCTGTTTTACTACCCTCCTTACACATTTTCTAAATTCTTTCGCTGCCCATTTTTATAGTGTATTGAGGGAAACGAAGCTAAAAGGAATGTCCCTACTTTTCGTTAACAAGAAGTGGAGTGTGTGTCTTTTTCCTAGAATTTGGAAAGAACTGGAGATGAAAGTGAGTTCAGTGCTCCTGCTCGGGGTTGGCACATGGGCTCCATGGCGGTGCGTTGGCTTGCTTCTGGTTTCTTTCACTTGCGGGGTACCAGGGGTTTCCCACTGCTGTCTCTACAGTGAGCTGCCCAACCCATAGCCCACTACGCCACCTGGCATTCAAGAAATACTTCTCCATCAGTTATTTACTTTCTAAAATTGATGCTTTGAATGTAGAGCAAAGTATTGCATTTTTAAGCACTTATTCTCTCACAGAAATACTTTAAGTAGTGAAAAGAATTTAAAGTTATTTCCTATAGTTTTACAATTGGGCTTTTGTTTCTAGTTTTCAATATGCTTACCATTTTTTGTTGTTGTTGCTAAATTTTTATGCTTCCCATTCTTTGAGTTAGCAACCTATCCTGAATATTTTTTAGGTTACTATATTAGACTTCTGTTGTTGCTTAAGAAATAATCATAAATTTCGTGACTGAAGACAACACGTTAATATTTCTGTTGATCAGATATCTCATGGGCCTGGCTACTTCTTTCTTTTGCACAAGACCAAAACCAAGGTGTTGGCTCAGTTCAGCTCTTAGCTGGGTGGTCTTATGCATCTCCTGTGATGCTTAGGGCCCATTTCCATGTTCATTTCAGGATGTTTGCAAAATGTAGTTCTTTGCTGCTGTTAGATTGAGCTCCTGGCTTTCTTTTTTGCTATCAGCTCCTTAAGGTTGTGCACATTCCTACCACACCTCCAAACTAGTAATTGGGTGTCCCTTTACGCTTTGAATCTCTTTAACTTTCCATTCTTCTACTAGCTCGTAAAAAAAACCAAACAAAAAACAGACTTTAAAGTTCTCCCATGATTAGATTAGGCCCACCTTGATAATCTGTCTTTTATCAAGTAATGTAATGTAATATACACTTTGGTACCAAATAACACAGGTACCAAGGTACCAAGAAAGTACTTGTCAAGCCATGCACAAATTGACTTTGTGCACAGAGTGATACAGTTAAGTATTACTTGTAGTTGAAATGATTTTTTTACCTTTTAGGACAGTTCTACTCCTTTTGAAACATATGATGTTGAGCTCATCAAGAAAGATGGACAGAGCCTTGGAATTAGAATTGTGGGCTATGTTGGAACCTCCCAAACAGGTAAAGGCGTCAATTCTATTTCATATTTAAAGTAATTGTAAAGGAAGTTATGGGTTCTGGAGAGTAAAATGAAATACCTGCAGATTTTAATTGAAACACGGAACAATGAAACTGTGAATCTATAATAGCAACCAGTTACTTTTCAGTGATTAACAGTTTTATCTCAGTAGTTTTATAGCCCGCTTGATAGTCATTAACAAAAAAGTTAATTGTCCAGTTAAGTGTATAACATTTGAATTGTACCTCCTTTTGTTTCTAAATGGATAAATCTTTAATATTGTGAATGTTACCTAATGTGATGCAGTAGGACGATTACTGCATAGATTTAATATTGTGAATATCAAGAAAGTATTGCTATTATACTTAATAATTAAAAATTACCATTATTTTCATTTCTGATCAAGAGAATATATTAGGACAATAAATAAGTGGCTCAAATATCTCTGAATAATACTCCTCAGCCCCTTTATGCAAAGGCTTAGTCACTTTACTGTACTAATTACACTCTGCTGTAACATAATTACCAGAGCAAAGAAAATAAACCTCTTTCCACAAAGATTTTCTAGTAACGTAAAAATTCAGAGTTATGAAATGTACTGTTCCCCCCCCTTTAAATAGCAAGATTTGAGAATTAATTTCTTTTAAAAAATTATCTTGTGTACTTAGGCAGGTGGAAAAATTAAAAGTGCTAATGTATTCAAAGTCCTGAATGAAATTCATGTCAGATCACCTTGTGCTATTTTAGCCTAATGAAAACTCTGTTTTCAAATCTTTAGATTCTTCTGTGTGCCCCCGTCTTTAGGTTCAGAATTTAAATGAGTTCCAAAAGGACTAAGTATGGGTTGTATAATAATACTGCAAAGAATGATATTAAGTAACATCTTGCTAGCTTTGTGTGAGAATGGCGGGGAGGCCAATTCTGAGCGCCTCTGGCTATACAGTGAAGAAGCGGATCCAGCTCCTCCCCAGCCTGAGACCATTGCCTCCAGGCAGTGGTCAAACAGGCCTCCACCTCCCCTCCTCCTTTTACCCTTTCATGATAACAGCTGTTCTTACCCTGACACTCTACTATTCTGTTGGGTTTGTGATCCGTTGGCTTCCTCCCCATGCACTTAGTTCTTTGTGGAGGAGATGCCTTGACTACACAGACCTCTGAGCCAGTACTCACATTGAAGGGGGGTTAGTAGAGAAGTTAACAGGTTACTGTAAGCCAAGATCAGAAAGCAGGCATTGGTCCGTTGCACCATCTTTCCTCAGTCCGTAGCCAGGTCTCTCTGGTCCTCAGCTTCCCAGCCACTGGCCCCGCCCACCCGCGCAGTGTCCTTCCTCACAGTGTCACAGTTTTGTCCCTGCTCCTTGTTCTGTCTCATGATCTTCCTTTCCCTCACTTCTGGTTTTGGCGTTTTGCTCTGTCCCATGGTCTCCGTGCAGTAGCGTCTGGTGCCTCTGGTCTTAGCTTCCGACACCTCAGGCAGAGACTTGTAGCATGTTCCATTGGTGGCTCTTCCTTCATGGTCCTGGGATTTTTTTCTGTTCTTGCTTCTAAGATGGCTCATCCTCATAGCGAGGGGATTGGTAACAAAAACTGACCAAGTAATGTTTCACACACCCCTTTCGCGCCGTCAGCCCCAACCATGTGGTGGCGTTGGATTTAGAGAGACGTGGATTGAGGAGCTATATTAAGAAACTTCACTTCATCACACGATGCTTAGAAGAATCATAGCTTACTTCCTAGATGTATGGCTTTGGAGTGTTTATTTTATTAAGCATTTAGGGTGTTCCTGTAAGTTGAGCATTATAGATGCAGAGCAAAATGAAAGTGAATAATTCATATAAAAATTGAGAACATTTGATGTTTATTACCAGATAAAAATGTATGTTCCTACTAGGCCTTTCTAAGAAGTTTTTGTGACTGGGAGTGTAGGAGAGGGTGGTGGATTCCAAAACAGGAACTGTAAACCTCAACATGCTTTTTACCTGGAGACTTTAAAAGGAAACTTCCCTTTGCATCCTTCATGGCACGTCGTTCTGGAGGAGACACAGCAATGAAGCCGGGCAAAGCCTCTTCCGAGAGCCAGACACGTGAACAAACCTTGAGCTGTTTCTAGAAAAACGTCACAGGTGCTTGAGACAGACGCACCAACTGGCAAGGGATCGCAGAAGAAAGCATTTGGTAGAGGCAAATGGAGAATTTGCAGAGACTATGGAGCCGAGTATGGGCAAGGAGAAGCATTTTGATCGAAGAGATGAGGTCGACAGAAGAGACCGAAAGAAAGACAAAAGCATGAGAACCCTTGGTGTTTTGGTACAGCGTCTCCAGCATTCTGTGTGGGTGGGAGGACGGAGCAGAAGCTGACGTAGCATAAAGATTTAGAGGTGGTGTTACGGGACACCTTGAATGGGCGTCTTTGAAATATAGAGCTCTTTATGGAGGCAGTAGGGTTCCACTGATGTTTATTATTGTCTGCAGACAATATTTTAGGTTCACTTGGAATTAAACACTAAAAATGTAAAATCCAGATCTATGACTCTTTTGCATTTTTCCCTCTGGCGCTTGCCAATAGGCATGCATAACTTTTTACGTAGCTGTGATTTTTTTATGTTGCCATTTGTTTCTGTTTAAGTGTTGCATTTTATAAAACAAGGGCTATTTCACATGACTGAGCTATTGTAGTTTTTAAAGGTCATGGCACAATTGTTTTTCCTTTGTCTGTGTTTGGGGAAGGTCGCGGGTGTTTTGAACTACATGTGGGCAGGAGGGCCTGTAAGGAGACTGCTCTTACAATGCTGGTGAAAAATGATGAAGACTTACGCCTTACATTCAGCGGTCAGA
This sequence comes from Tenrec ecaudatus, assembly GCF_050624435.1. NCBI lineage: Eukaryota > Metazoa > Chordata > Mammalia > Afrosoricida > Tenrecidae > Tenrec > Tenrec ecaudatus. The sequence continues at coordinate 88,742,575 of NC_134530.1, forward strand.
ATGGAAATGAACTGAGGAAAGAGGAGCAGAGCCAGCCGGGCTCTCCTAAGTTCTAGTGGGTCCTGGCGTGCATTTCATCAAGTTCCATTCCTGATTAATTTCTCAGAAAAACACTCATCAGTCAAGTCATCTTGAATTCTGGTCACTTTTGATGTTGACAGTTTGAAATAATCCATCAATTTCTCTGCTTGTGTTCAAAATTGTATTTATAAAGCCTCTAGTCAGCCCATTTAGCTAATTAATCTCTTGATATGAATTTTGCAATCAAGGTCTAATTAGAGCTCGCTTAATATTTCCCATATGTCTGTGCACCTTCAGGGGAAGCTTCAGGGATTTATGTGAAAAACATCATACCTGACAGTGCTGCATACCACAATGGGCAAATTCAAGTGGATGACAAAATCGTTGCTGTAAGTACCTGGCCTCTCTGTTTTAGCAGTGAGTCAAGTTAAAAAAAAAAGAAGAAGAAGGTTGATCTTTATTATAAGTATGAGAAGAATGCCATAATATATTTTATAAGTATTTTTTAAAAAGGTGTTTTGTAATAGAGAAATATCAGTTTGCATTTATACAATTGTTATTGACTTGATTCTGACGCCACATGATCCCAAATGTGTCAAAGTAAAATTGTGCTCCATGAAGTTTTCTCTCTTTTTTTAAGTCAATTTATTTGGGGTTCGTACAGCTCATATCACAATCCACCCATCCGTCCACTGTGTCAAGTACATTTGTCAAGCACATATGTTGCCATCATCATTTTCAAAACATGCTCTTTCTACTTGAGCCCTTGGTATCAGTTCTTCATTTTTTCCCTCCTTCCTTTCCCCACCCTACCTCATGAACCCTTGATAATTTATAAATTATTATTATTTTTCCATCCATAAAGCTTTCAATGCTTATTGTTCTCAGTTAGATTGCTGGGCCTTTCTTCGGAGGCACCTCTGGTTGGTCTTGAACCACTGACCATTCAGTGAATAACTGAAAGCGTTCGCACAACCCAGAAATATCAGTTTATACTCTAATGATCTTAAATTTGATTTTAAAACAAACTCAATGAAGGAAATATTCACTAACCATATTGATAGTGGGAAAATGAAGCATAGATAATGTATGAGGGGGCTTCAAAAAGTTTGTGACAAAACTAGAATGAGAAAATAATGGAATTTTTCTGTGAACTATATTTGAGACCTATTCCAAAAACACTTTTAAACAACTCTTTGTTTTTATCTCACCTATTTTGAATGTAATTTATGCTATTACCAGCTCTTTTAATCTCTTCATTAAAAAATTGTAGTTCTAACAGAAATTTTAAGTACACCCCAAATTGGGTCAAACCCACCAGCTATTAACTCCTGTTATTAACTTTTTAAATTAACTCCTGTTATTAACTTAAAAAATCATTTTATTGGGAGCTCATACAATTCTTATCACAATCCATACATCCATCCATTGTGGCAAGAACATATTCACTTAATGGGAGAAAAATGTAGCAGTTTGCGTCTGTAAAGATTTGTAGCTTTGCAAACCCCAAGGGACAGCACTGCTCAGTCCTATGGGGCTGCTATAGGTCACAATTAACTCCATGGTGGTAGGATTTTCTTAAACAGTGGGGTGTGTGTGTGTGTGTGTGTGGGTGGGTGGGTAGGTGGGTAGTGGTGGTGGTGGGTGGTGGTGGTCTCCTTTACAAGACTATCTTTACTGGTCATGGTTTTTCAGAACACTAGATCAAATGGAAGGAGATCGGTGTGTTTCTCCGGGGAGACATAGTGGTATGATCAAAAAACATTTACTGACCTTGTCGATTTTGATAATAAAACCCCAAACCCAGCCCTTTGTCCTTGAGTTGACTCCGACTCATGGCAACCCCAAGTGTTGCCGAGCAGAGCTACCGCTCTGTTGGGTTTCCTGCCTGTAATCTTTATGGAAAGGCGTTATGGTGGGACACGGGTGAAGCACCTGGTCTGGCTGCTCTTTGACTGAAAGATGTGGCAGCCTGCTTCGACAAAGATGATGACCTTGGAAGCTTAAAGGGCCCCATTTCTTTGTCCTCTAGGGCCATACTTATTTAGAATAGACTGAACTATACTGGGTTAGATTTTGGGTAAACTTTATGGAAATCAGGGAGCTCTGATGGCATAATGAGTTTTGCATAGGATTACTAGCCTCAGGGTTAGTAGTTTGAAACCATGATACAAAGATGAGGCTTTCTATTTCTGCAAAGATTTGTGGTCTCAGAAACCTACAGGAGTACTTCTGCTTGGTCCTGAGTTGTGATTGACTCAATGTCAGTGAGTTTTATGGAAAGTGGGTCTTAGTAGCGAAGAGCAAACTGTTCATACCACCTACAGACCTTTGATGATAACTCTTGTTAATACATCTTGATAGCTAAGTATTACAATGAACTTTTATGGCACCCAGAATCTTGAATGCCACCTAAAAACACCCCTGTTTTTACCTCTAGTAGGCTGCCCGGTTAAAGAGTACCAGTCTGAATTTGCTTTCTGCTTTGTCAGGACCCTGTAGCATATGTTACTAGTAGTTTTTATTCTTATTAGAAGATGTTTTCTACAATAATAATAATAATCATAGATAATTTATTAAGGGTTCAGGGGGTGGTAGGATGTGGGAGGGAGAGAGCTAATATCAAGGAATTCAAGAAAAAAGAAAATGGATTATAAATGATGATGGCAACAATTACACGATGACACCTGATCTAATGGAACAGTGGATTGTAATAATATCTGTAAGAGCTCCCAATGAAGTGTTTTTATTTAAGAAAGGATATTTTGTAAGGTCTAATAATAAGTTATTTAGGGAGTAAAATGAATTATTTCATTTTATATTGCCTTGCAGAGTTAAAAAATATAGTAGCTACCTTGAAATCTCTGTTTCTTAATATGTTTGTAAATGTTTTTAGGTTGACGGTGTGAATATACAAGGCTTTACCAACCAAGATGTTGTGGAAGTACTACGCAATACAGGACAGGTGGTACACCTAACTTTAGTTCGAAGGAAGGCACCCTCACCTGATTCGCCACTTGAACCACCTTCAGAACCGGGTAATTCTTCCCACTGCGCCTGTCCCATGTCGTCTAGTTCAGGGTGTGAGCACTAGCTCTTCATGGCATTGCTTTGCGTATCCGAGTAGGGAGATTCACTCACCTGCGTAGCATAGTGAAGGAGATATGAATCCGATCACGTGTGCGTTGAGGAAGAGTTTCCTTTAGCGTCATGAATGTCGGTTCAATTATTAGGACCCAAACCCATATCCGAGAGAGTCTCTGGGTGGACTCGTCATTAAAATTAGTTTTCCCCCAAAGCTTCTGAATCTCTTTTAGGACCTACATTTGAAAATTAAAGCTCTGACACTTGTTGTTTGAGGAGTTCTCATTTGTCTAGTTCTTTGGCATTTTGTAAATTGTATATTGTTTTGTTTTTAAGTTTCATACTTCTTATGATGAGTTATTTTATTTTAATCTATTGATTTACTTGTTGAAATGCAGAGAGAGAAAATAAGACTTGGATGTAACCAGAGTTACTGTGAAGAACATTTTTTGGTTCTTGAGTAATATTTGTTTGTCTTTTCATGATAGAAATAGTAAATCTTTATTATAGAGCCAACACATTACTGTGGGCATGTCAGCTTTTAATTATCAACTTGTAAATGTGGGAATAAACAAAGCTTGGCCATCGTGGGAACACATGTTCAATTTAAAATGGCCAGTTACATAATTAGTAATACTTCCATTAAATTTGTCTGGAGATGAGCCCAAGATTTTGGTTTTCTCTGGGGATATGCCTCTGATGTATCATGGAAGTCTCTGCTCCCAACTGATAGCGATTTGTATTTAAATTGGAACTTTTAAAGTCTGTGATACTGGAAATGTTGCGGATGACAGATACCCTTGTCAACTGCATCCTATGTATGACACTTAAAATTGCCTTAACAGGACTAATTTGTACAAATGCCACATAGACCTTGAAACGTGGACATAAATATTTATATAACAATATAGTGGTTTTTAATACCTCTGATAGAGCCCTTGGCTTCATTCTGTTATATCAGATGAAGTCATGCGTCGTCTGCGAATTAGCGTTTTTTTTTTTTTACCGGGTCTGCCTATGCTTTAAAGTTATACTGGGATAGGAAAAAATGTACATCTCTTCCATTGTTTGGGGTGTCCTTTGTGAAGACTCCTAACCCCCGGTGAAGGACAGTCCCTCCCTTGTACCATTCATCACACTGCATTGTAAACCTTACATCGTGCGCGGCCACTGCAGTGAAGAGGAGAGGCTCTGGCTCTTGATCTGCCCACGTGGCACATCTTCGTGTGCCTCGCACGGACCAGCATTTAATGGTTTGTTTTACTGAAAGAAGCTACACAGCGTCAGCGCTTGCACGGCATCTTCCTTTAGCCATTCTGAATTCTGCTCTGTACCCCTGCTCGTGTCCTCCCGTTTCCTCTGTGGCTGTTCCCCCTCGTGGTTACACTAGCTGCTGGGGGCATTTCTTTCTTTCACTAGCACAGGTCCGTACTTCTGGTGGGTCTCAGTGAATGGGTGAGCTCTTTTTTTAAAAAAACAAGCAAACTAACCCCCCCCCCCAAAAAAAAAAACAAAACACAAGCAAACTTGCTGCTTTAAAAGCTCATGTGAATAACTGTAGGAACTTTAACTGGTTATTGTGGTGGCCTAGGGGCTTATATGTTGGGCTTCTAACTGCAAAGTTTTAAAACAACCAGCTTCTCCGTGGGAGAAAATGAGCCTTTCTAGTCCTGTACAGATTTACAGTCTTAGAAACCCACCGGGGCCGTGCGCCTCTGTCCTGTATGGGCACTGGGAGTTGGGAACAACTCAGTGGCAGTCAGTTTGGTTGAGTTTGTTGTGAAAAGTCTCTAGCATACAGCAGCATTGAAAACCAGTAAACCCACAAACCCACCATATAAGTTCCACAGTTTGCATTGTGTTCTTATTTTCCTTATTGATTTTTCTCGTTTCCTGGAACATTTCAGAGTGAGTGATAGAGCTTATGACACGTGAGCCCTGCGTATGGTCGTCCGTAATTTGTAAAAATAGAGACATAAGGGGAAATCCACAGTACAGTTACCCTACTGAAAATGAAGAGCAATTCTCTCAAACAACGGTCAGATTGTCCTTGTCTCCCACCGTCCCAGAACGACGTCTGTAACTTCCTCATCCATCCCCAACTGCCCCGTGCAGGCTCTGCTTTTTTTTTTTTCTTGTATTTTTCCCCTGTTACAATCTGGAGGAGCCCACACCCCTGCCTTCTATTGGCCCCAATTCTGGGAGGGTCAGTTCATTTTTCACGAGAAGGCCGGTTCTGAATTTGATTAGTCTCCTCATGGTGGCGCGTAGCTCCTTCCGCTGCGCTCGGTGAGTCTTCCAAGCTGAACGCTAGGTGTGAAAAAACCTTCTATTCAAGTTAAATAATTTTTATAAGAATGCTTTACAATTGATGTGTGATTATTTGAAACATCCCTTAGCACGGTTATCCACATTTCTCTTCGCAGAGATAGTGGTGAGTTAAGCGCTATGTAGAAATTCCTGCATCTGGAAGGATCTGGCCTGAAACGCTGGGAACTTCTTGAGAACAAAGAGATAGGCCTCAGAGTTTTATATGTGAGAGGCTTCAAAAAGTCCATGGAAAAATGTAATTAAGAGATACTGGAATTTTACCAGGAGCTGTTTTCGATAGCTCTTCATATTAGCAAGCATATAGGAAACTGCAGCTGCTTGGGTTGATTTGAACCTTTCTAAGGTTCGAACTGCTTTTACATAAAGAACATCGAACGAGTGAGTTCCCGACAACAGGAACTCGGTGGACTTCAGTTTGGAACGCCGGTTTGCCAAGGTGCACTCAGTGCGTGTGACTCCATTTTGGGCTATTTATTTAGACCATAAGTTCCCAAACTTCTTTGACCTACCTCCCGCTTCTCAAAAGAAACATTACTTGGCTCTACCCTGGCCATTTAAAATCTCGTGCACTACAGCCCATAACCCAGGATAAAGTGACGGTGTTGGCTTAGGCAGCCCCCAGGAGGGTAGTCTCAACCCACTTGGAATTAGTAATTTAGATGATTACCAGCACTCTAGGTCTCTCCTGTTATTTCACTTACCTCATTTGAGTAAGCCATCTCCACGTGCACACTGGTCGTTTTCGCCAACTCCTTTCCAGGTAATAGCTGCATGGTTGGCCGTTCAAAACCACCAGCTGCTCCATGGGAGAAAGACGAGGCATTCTACTCCCATAAACATTTACAGTCTTGGAAACCTACAGGGGGTAGCCGTGAATCAGCAGTGACTCGGTGGCAGTGGGCTGAGTATGCGTTGTCTTAGTGTTCTCTATTTTATCTCTCCGGGTTCTAATAGCCATTGCAGTGGCTACACAAACTCAAACAAAAATCCATGAGTAAAAGGTTTCTTAAGAAAGTTAGCAAGTTGTAATATCAGTGGTGAGAAATGCTCAGGATAGTTGTTTATCAGGTCGTGTTACACAGTTCTTTCAGGTCTGCTAATAAATGTCCAAAGGCCGGGGCATGTATGGCACTGTGCTGTGAGTCTCAACTGGAAGGCATTCCCCTCAAGCAACTCAGCCCAGTTCCTTGAATTAAGTGCCCAGAGGCAGCCCATTCCACAAGCCAGCCTTGTGCGCTATAGTATTCACTTTATTTGATCCATGGCCTGAGAATTCCACTACTCTCTTCATGCCTGGCTCCTGGTTCTACTGCTGTTCCTGGATCCAGGATCCTGTCTTCTGGATCCAGGAGGTTCAGTATGCTGATCTCGGGTCTAGAGGACATACTCCATTCAGGTGCCTCCTGCTACTCAGGGGCTCAGTTTATGCACTGCAGGATGGCATTCCGTAATCCTGTTCATGATCACTCACACAGGTGAGTCCCATCTATCTTTCCCCACCTTCTTAACAGACCCATGCAGGAAAGGTTGTTTGGTGGGAATTACAGACTTTGGCCAGAAGAGCCACATTAAATAAATCACTGCCCTGTGGAGACCTGTTTTGTTAGACTCATGATGGTGTCATGCCACGTCCTAGGAGAGTCCAGGGCTGTCAGACTGGCTTATTCTGCATGTAGTGAATCCCCGGCCACCGCAGCGTGTAATCGGAACACCCCAGTGTTCGCTTGCTTTTCCGAGACTGTCTTGAAAAGCGCCAGCACCAGTTTTACCATCTCGCTTGACTTCACTTTTCTTGTTGCCCACTTTCCTTCCTCACAACATGCCAACAAGTTTTTCATTCTTTACAAGCAATTGATGTGGTTATCATGCATGGTATTTTCAACAAAGGAATCGCAGATATAAGTTTCTGGAAACGCTTATAAGCAGGTAGTGAAAAAACTGAGCAGGTGTGGAATAAGCTCATATAAATATGTAATTAATAAATGCATTGATATATACATATATTTTAGAAACTGCCGTAGAACCTCCCAAAACACCAGCCCTCTTTCTAAGTGGAGTAGTGGAAACCGAAACGAATTTGGATGCTGAAGATGAAGAAATTGAAGAAAGAGTGGATAGTCCAAGCAGTGACAACGCACAAATCGTCGAGAAACAGGGTAGGCATAAAGCATTCACTTTGAAGTAATTTGAGTTTTCTATTTGTTAATCCCTGCCCCCCCTTATTATTAATATAATGTGAGCAATTGTAAAGACAGTTTGGAGGTAGAAGTAGAGACTCTGCAGAGCAGCATCTAACACTGGTGGGAGGACTGGTTGGAAACAAAGCTTATCCCTTTTTATGATAGTTGCCAAGTTTGTTCAGATTAACCTACTAAATTGCTGTTTGGGAGAAACTGAGCAGGCTAGATGCTGAAGCTCTTAATGTAGTTTCAGATGGAAGGGTTAACAGGATTCGGCACAAAGGTGCAGCGTTTGAGGTTTTGTTTCCCTAGAATCTTCAGGGAGTTTTTCCTTAGTGCAATCCAGCATATCGTTTATTACAGTTATTTCCTGGCTATTCTTTTTTTAAATTGAGTAATTTAAGTTCTTCAGTGTTCATTAGTTTTAGTCTCTAACTTCTGAGGTTAGCCTGTTTTACTTAATGATTTGTATTATGTAATTAAGCATTACATTTCATCCAAGAAGAGCCGTTGGTGCTGAAGACTGAAAGCTGACACTGCAATTTGCAGTTGATTTGAGACAGATGGAATGTCAGTGCGATACGTGTCCTTTGACTTGGTCAATCTTGTGACAAAATTGAGTTTTTTCTATAACTTGAACAGTGGTTGAGCTTTGTTCACTTGCAGTTATTGCTATGGCTATAAGTTGAAATCATAGTTTTAGTACTTTGATTTTAACCTATTAAACCTTACTCAGGCAGCACATTTTTATATGTGCACCGAGCTTCTGGCTAAGGTCACATGGAGGACAGGCCAGAATTTATCATCTGTTGTAGCTTTTAAAAATAATCTTCTATGTATGCAAGGCAATCTTACATCTGGTAAGAAAGTCATAAACACCCAGATCAACGAGTGGCCCGGAACGATGAGTATGAACCGAGGTTTCTACCAGGTGAAAGCTCACACAGCTCGCTGGTTGAATTTAAACCAGAGAAACTGCAATAACCATCACAGGCGGAAAAGTCTGCTAGGATTGCCCTGATATCTTTGGTTGATAGTAAAGAGACCTTGGTAAGTTTTCCTTTTCCCATTGGGTGGGTAGACCGGTACTACTTTGAAGTGATTAACATTTAAATTAAAACCTTGTATGTCTGCCTATATGTAACACAAAGCAAAGCCAGATGCTTTTGACTTGTAAACGACAGGATGTTTACATATACACTGTATATAATTCAAATTTCATTTATAACTCATCATTTCCTCTTCCCTTTAAAATATTCCTTAACCACAAAACCCTGTCATAATTTGGTCACAGCTGGTATTTACATTTTACATTAGTATTATAAGTCTCCTTTGATTTATTTTACCTAGTATACCTAAGTTAATGCATTTTCTTGTTTTATTCATTTCTCTTTTACTGAAACTGCGGTTACTGAAGAATTTGGTAGGTACGTGTGTTTGGCCCACAGTAGCTTCAATATTCTTCTTCTTCTTTTTTTTTCCAGAAAGAGTTTCAGACTCTCCTGAAAATGAGCTGAAGTCCAGATGGGAAAAATTGTTGGGTCCTGATTATGAAGTGATGGTATGTCCAAATCCTCTCATAAAAAACACTCACGTCTCATTTTATGTCAAGCTCTTGACACCACAATTTAAAGAAAGGAGAGACTCAGAGAACTGCCTTTGTTGTTATCTGACCGCCTTCTTTCCCTCAGCAGATGAACCGATTGAGTGTGTGTGTGTGTGTGTGTGTGTGTGTGTGTGAGAGAGAGAGAGAGAGAGAGAGAGAGAGAGAGAGAGAGAGAGAGAGAGAGAGAGAGAGCGCTGAAAGGACCATTACAGACAGTACACGTGCTTCAGTGACAGTGAGTGGACACTCAGTTCACGTTGGAATGATTGAAGTTGACAATAGGCAGGAGGACGTTAAACGAGGAAAGGCTTGCCTTTAAATTTATAACCTGTATTCAGCTGCTTAAAATTGTTGGCGTTTTTATGAAGGCTTTTATGATGTTTGTTTTATTGTACACTGAAAAGGCTGTGGATATTAGTCCTATGTTTCATAAAGAATCTTACAGTTTTATGAGAAAAATGAAAGAATGATTATCAAGTGTATTTGGGGGAGCAGGAAGTAATTTAGGCTAGGTATATGTTTACGTGCCAGTGGCCCATTCGACTTCCTTTCACCTGTTACTAGATTCGTCGAGTAAGGGATTGATTACATTTCCCCATGAGTACCCACATGGAAGCGGAAGACAGTGCTGAGGAAAGCTCCTACCGTGTTCACCAAATGCTTCAGTAATAAAATATTCGATTACATCTCTTCTGTCAGTCACGTTTTCTTACATATGTTTATTAGTAGTGTTTGTTGGCTGTTTGGAGCTTTCTCTCTCTCCATGGTTCACCACCTCCAGCCATTACTCATGGCCAAAACATTTTCAGGGACATTAAAAACAAACCCATTGCTTTTTGAGCTGGTTCCCCCTCAGAGAAACCCTGTTGGGCAGAGCAGAAGGGCTCTCTGGGCTTCCCAGGCTGTGATGATTTCTGGGAGCAGATTCCCACCACCCTTTTCTGGGGAGCACTTGGGGGGTGTGAAGCAATGACCTTGCGCTTGGCAGCTGAACGCTTTAACCATCGCGCTACCGAGGCACCCTCCAGGGACCTTACGATGCGTGAACATCGCCTGTGTTTTTTCTTTCCACTACTTTGGTGCGTGCATGTCAGGTCTCGATCCTGCTGCTGTTTAACTTCATGAATGTAAAATACCGCTGTTACACGTAGCTAACGACCTTTGCTCCTACCCTTGGAAGTTAAATATCCTAAGTCATGCTATGTGCTAGTCCTTACAAATGACCCCTTTTATGATGGGTTTTCTCTCCTTTTTTTCCTGTTAAAATCTTACAAAGTTCATTTATCACACAGTGAGGTCATGACAGAGGAGCTAAATGGGGAAACTGAACTGGAAGTTAAAAGCTTACAGGGACAGCTAATGCACTGAGAATTTTAGCTTGCTGCTCTGAGAGGAAAGAGTCCTGGTGGTGGAGGGCGTGCACTGTTGGGTCAGTGGTTCAGACCCACCAGCTGTCCTGTGGGGAAAGAGAGTCTGTCTTCCCGTGTAAAGATTTACAGTCTCAGAGACCCGAAGGAGCTGGAACGGACTCCTGTAAAGACCTAGCATTTCAGAAACTATAAGGAGCAGCGCTACTCTGTCTTAGGAGTTGGCATTGACTTGATGGCAGTGAGTTTGGTGTAGATTTTTGTTTCTTAGTTAGAAGGGATAGAACGAAGTTAAGCTAAATAAGCGAACAAGCACATATAATCATTCATCCGTGCACACACATGCGCACACACACAAACACATACATACGTGCATGCAAACCTTCCAGTGTTTCCTACTCCAGTTTCTTCAAGGATCTACTTACCTAAAGTACAGTACTTTTAGAAGCTTTAATTGGATCGTTGTTTAACTTACCCTCTCCAGATGCACCATATTTTATTAACAACTTACAGCTGCAAATCATCAGTAAAGTACGTTGCTTGCAAGGAATTCACTTCTTTGGATGTTCACCATTGAAGCTTAGAACAATCGTTTTAGGCCAAGATGAAAAGCTTTAAGTGTTCCTGGAGCCTCCCACCAGAAACCAGGACTTCTCGCTTGTGTCCTTGGCAGCCATTTGCTCCTGAGGAAACGGGTGGAGCTGGCTGGGCAAAGCCAGAAGCTTTAGTTCTTCCTCAGTCCTACGACTGTACCGACCTTCTCAACTTTGTTTTTAAACCTGATTTCGAAAGTAAAGTGACCACGCTCCTGGTTTGGTTAAAAGAATAAAGGTTTTATGGATTTGATGTTATGGAGGATTATATTAAACCTTTAGGCATCATAGAATTTAAAATAATAATATACGTATTTGTCCATTATCTTCTGTTTAGCTTTTGGGTTTGTTTTTTTTTAAAGTTTGCCTTGCCCAGGGGAGTGGGTGGTGGTGGTGGTGGTGATAACCATGAACATGCTGTGAAATCTTATGTTTCTGTGTTATCTGTTATGCACCAGAGATCTACAGCAAAGTGATTACCATGTGGGTTGCATGAAGTTACCATTATTCAGGTTTTGCAGGTGCTTTCTGAAAATGTTAGAGGAAAGAAAGTTATGCTTTTCAAAGATTGGGAATCTTATGTTCTTGTGCATTTAGGTCACCACTCTGGACACTCAGATAGCAGACGACGCTGAGTTACAGAAGTATTCAAAGGTAAGCCCTGGCGTTTTCGATGTTGTTTTTGAGAGCTAACTGTACATTCTTGCTGAATGAGTTACATTAATTCTCTGACCCAGCATGTTCAGAGTTTAATCTTTGATGTTTCCTGAACATGTGTTGCGTTCCCACGTGGGATCCCATGTGCCGATTCCAGACACCAACCATTCGGATTTGACTGCTTCACCCGCAGCTTGTCGTAGAGGGATTCAATGCAGAGTGCACTAGCGCATTAGCATTTTGAAACCCCAGAAAACAATGTGCTCCAAAAATCAAGACTACATACAGCTGAAAAATCCTTCAGGTTCAAGAACATTGTCCAGCCATAAGTATAGACACCTATTGTCCTTGAATGTGAACATTGTTTGATAAGCTCTCCTTCTAAACTGGGTGGCAGACATAGTTTGAGCTTCTACATACTAATGAAAGGTTGGTGTTTCAAACTCAACCAGAGACTGACCAGGGATCTGCTTTGCTAACGATTCTTGTTGTTAGGTTCCATGGAGTTGATGCCACCTCACCGCAATCCCATGTGACTGAGTAGGACTGCCCCATAGGGTGAACTAGGCAGTACTCTCCACGAGGCTATATTCTCTACAGTACCATCCCCAGCTCTCTCAGAGTCACTAGGTAGCTTCACACCCCAAACCTTTTGGTTAGCATTTGACTGACTGCTCAACTGTTGTGTTCCCCGGGGTTCTTCTACATATCACTCAAGCCGACAAAACTCTCTGGAACAGTTCATTCTGTGGTATAGGGGCCGGAATGAAATGAAATTGGCTGAGTCCAGCATTTTTCTTGACTAAAATCTTCAGGGAGGCAGTCTGCCAGGTGGGCGTGCTGGGCTCAAACCATCATCCTTTAGATGAACTGACTGCAAACCACTTGTCCTGCCTAGATTTCTAGTCAGAACCAAATTAAGCCACACCCAGTGACTTGGAGTCGAGTCTAACTTGTGGTGACGCCAGAGTTCTGAGTAGACAGTGCCATGGGGTTTGTTTGACTATATTTTTTACAAAAGCCAATCTCCAGGCTTTTCCAATCAATGGGTTGGTTAGTAGCCAGGCACAAATATTTGTGCTATCTGATGGGACTTTAATTAGCCAATCAGAACCTACTTCACAGATAAGCGGAGTCAATGCTGCATAAATTAAATGACGTGTCCAAAATGAGTAGCAGAGGCACAGTGAAGCTCGGAGAACTCATTTAATGAGTCGTGGAGATTTATCGAGCTTTTGCTATATGCCAGGCTTTTGTTCTCAGAGAGCTTAGATTCTAAGGGTGGTGGGTGCGCGATCATAAACAAGGCATGTTGATGAGTTAGTTATACCTCCTAAGAAGTGCTGTGAAAGAATGAACGCAGTGTGGAGGTGGGTGGGAGAGTAATCGGGGAACGTGTATTAGATAAAAACTCGCTGGCATCGTCCATGCGGACTCATAGCAGACGCCGTTGGTTTCCAAGACTGGGACTTTTCACAGGAGTGGAAAGCCCAGTCTTTCTCCTGAAGAGCCACTGGTGGTTTCAAACTGCCGACCATGTCGATCGCAGCACATCGAGTAACCACTGTGCCACCCGGGCTCCTGTGGATCTAGATAAAGCCTCTCTGGAAACAACGTTGAATGTAGGCTAGAAGGCTACATCCGGAGTACCGGGGCAGCGGTGCTTAGAACCCTGGGTGGGGCAGGGCTGGCACGTGGCAGGGATGGAACAGGAGGCACTTTCAAGCTCGGTGAAGAGTGGCATGCCGTCATATGAGGCTGGGGTGGGAGGTGGCTGCTGATGGGTCTCAAGACCCTTGTCAGTTGCGTGGATTATATTGACCTGGTGACATCAGTGGAAGTTTTAAGCAGGACAGTGACTCAAAAGGAGGTTAAGAAGAGGGTCTTCACTGACGAAACACATGACGTCCCTCTAGTTCTTTCCTGCTTCCTTCCCCCACTATCATGACATCACTTCTACCTTACAAATCGGATTAGACCAGAACATGCACACCGCTACAGACAAGAGCCTGCAACACAGGGAATCCAGGATAGATAAGCCCCGCAGGGCCAACAATGAGAGTAGGGATACCAGGAGGATTAGGGGAGGTTGGGAGGAGAAATGGGGAATTCATCACAAGGATCAACCTATAACACCCTCTCAGGGGAACGAACAACAGAAAAGTGGGTGAGGGTCGATGGTGGACGCTGTAAGATATGAAAATAATAATCTATAACTTATCAAGGGTTCGTGAGGGATGGTAGACAGGGGAGGGAGGGGGAGAAATGGGGAGCTGATATCAGGGGCTCAAGTGGGAAGAGAATGCATTGAAAATGATGAAGGCAGCATATGTGCAAATGTACTTGACACACTGGATGAATGTATGGGTTGCGATAAGAGATGTGAGAGCCCCCGATAAAAGTATTTAATAATAATAAAAGGTGAGGCGTTCTCTCTCCAGCACATTATAAGGAGGAAAATCATTATTTTTTTGGTGCCTGTAGCTAATGTTCTTGAAGATCTACTGTCTTTATTTTTAAAAGCTTTTTATTGTGAATTGGGTGAAGGTCTATAGAGCAGATCAGTTTTCCCTTCAACAATTCAAATGCCTCTTGTGTCACACCCTTGATCGCACCCCTCCAAATCCACCGTCATCACTCTCTTGCTCCCCGTGTTTGTTTCCATCCATCCTCCTTTGCTAACCCTGCTGAACCTTGGCCTTGGGTTAATGCTGCCTTTAAAAATAAGAGAGAAAACTCAACTAGCTCATCATTCTACGGTGGGGTACCTCACTAGAGTGGTTGTTGCCTTTACAGCCCTGTCTGTTGTGGGTAGAAAACTGAGCCAGAGGGGTGAGTTCGTTTCCAGACCTGAAGGGTGACTGAGGGCCATGTAGTCTCAGAGTTCCACCAAGAGTCTGGTTGGGGTGGGCTCTGGTTCTTCCGCCGTTGGATGGGATAAAGCATCTTCCTGTATGATGGCCACTGTTAATCGCTAAGGCTTTCTTCCGCGGCGGACAGAGTTGCGAGGGAAAGGACAGCAATAGCTGCTCGCTGTGGCGTGACGTTAGCGACTCTGCTTCTAGGACATTGCTAATTGCGACACAGGAACTGCTTACTGCGTCCCAGGAGACGTGCTCTTTTAGGGATGGCTTTCTTGGCATGTGTGTCTGATTAAGATAATCACAGTGCTGCGGGCAGAAGCATTGAACTCATGCTAGTGACCTCTCTGCTGGCCATTGATTATAATATGGAATAAGCATCTGTAATAGCCCAGGGATGGGAACAAAATACCCGGTCATGTTCTCTGGCTTTGATAAGACAGAGTGACAAACTTGATCTAGTTTCCTCCTAGAATTAGATTTCCTGAACAAGTAGACATTGAAATGTGGTTTCTCCCCTTACTCAGTCGTGAACAAACGTGCTTTTTATGACAGGCCTTCCACAGGTTGCAGTGGATGTTAGCCCACTGTCTCCAGACCTGGTCTTTGCTTTAGATTCGGTGTCTTCTTTATTTCTCACAGTGACCCTGTTTTGAACAGGTTTTTCTCTTTCCTATTTTGAAAATATGGAAAACGCAGCTCCAGGCAAGCAAAGCAACTTAACTCCGGGTCACGTGCAGCCAGGAAGTGGTTGCGTGCAGGAGCAGATCAAGGGCTACCTGACTCCTAATCTGTGCATTCTTTTTTTTTCCCTTTCGCGATGAGCGATCATGTGGGAGCATGGCACACACACACAGGGCACAGGCGTAGGTGCGGTAGGTCTCCTCATAGGCAGTCGTCAGCGTTCTCAAGCCTGGAATTGTATACTTTGCTGCTCTCTTGAGTGACGCCATAAAACATTGAAGCCTCTGGGGGAGCTTGCTTGAGGAGGCGACTTATCAAAAACACCAAAGGAGAATTTTCAATAAACCACCTGCCCTGTTTTGTGCCTCAGAGATTTGGAAGATTATGTGGGTTCGGAGTGAGGTCCCCAATGCAAATAAATATTGACCCCTCCATTCCGTACTCCATTGAGTATTACTGTTTAGGGTCAACCTAAAATGCCTTGCGTGTGTTCAAGGAAAGAGGTGTTATGTTCTGAAAACAGATGAAGGACGTCTATTGGAATTATCCATGTGAACTATGCTACACAGGGTAGGTTTGCGGAGTGAGCACATGCATGTCTCGGGCTGGAATCACCACAGGCAAAGACAAATAGAGAGCCTTAGGAGTCAAAACTTAGACATCACATGAGCCACGTATGTAACATACATGTTTTAAAGTGATGGATGGTAACTAATACTCAGCCTGGGTGTCAGGTAGTTGAAAAGAACCTCAGTGTACACCATCTGTAGCTACACACACACACACACAGACTATCATGTCTCCTTGAACGCATGGAATTAAAATTTTACGAGGGTGAGGGAAATGAATGTAAACCAAGCTCTAGGGGACCGGTCTATAGCCGAGCAATTTTGGAATCCAATATGTAAGAGTTGTAAACTCAGCCTTGGGAAGTTTATCTTACGTTTATGGTAAATTTACTAAATCATTTCCCTAATCAGTAAGCATAAATGGCTACATCCCACTGTGTGTGTGTGTGTGTGTGTGTGTGTGTGTGTGAAGAACAAATTGTGGGATTTTTTTTTCCTGTTTTATTTCAACTTTTTTGAAAGCATCCTCCCCCATTCCACTGACACATCTTTCCAGAAGTTTCATTTTTTGCCCCTGAAGCAACATCATTTATATTCCCTATTTGAGTATGTTGCTATCTTGTTCTAGGCCCTAAAAGTAGAACTTTGGGGGCAGTGAGTGGGTCGAGCCTGCTGCAAGACAGGCCTCCGTGTCTTCGATCTCATTTGCCCCTCATCAGTTTGGCCCTGTCAGTAGGTAGCACGACAGTCACGCGTTCCTCTGATACATTTCCTGGGATCCTGTACTTGTCACATCAAGATCTCGATGATCCTGAATCTCATTAACGTTGTCGATTTAAATAGGACCCCTTGCAGAGTGCAGTGAATAAACAGCAGAGAGCATAGCATGCAGTGCGTTTGACGCATCAATCAACTGTCTATTGCACCCACTCCTGTCATTCTAGCACTTTCTGCTTTCCATCGAAGAACTGAGAATACTCAGAGTACCGAAGGGGTGGACAACTGAAAGAGACAGATGAAGTGGGTGATTTGTTTAGCTGCTAAATGCAGCTGGGACAGGTAACGAAACAGCCTTGCTCCTGGGAGCAAGCCTGCAGCAGTGTAAATGACGTCTCAACAGCCAGCTGCACGCAGATTTAGATTCAGAACTCATATTAGGTAGGCCTCTTCTCAGATTGACAGATTTCGTAAACATCGTTTCTGGTTGATTTGTTCAGCGTGATTGGTGATGAGGCAGGCGTGTTTTGTTCACCACTGAAGTTTCGAGGGAGCGTGTGTTGTTTACAGATCTTTGGAGGGATCGCCAGGAGGGCAGGATCTTCATCTGGGCAGCCTACAGTCCATGGCTGAACCTCTAGTGTTCCTAGGTGCGCCACCTAGTCTGACCTCAGTGTTGGACAGAGCTGGCTTAGTAAACAAGGGTGGTTGGATCCAGTTTGTTCCTTAACTCCTCGATTTATAGACAGCGATATCTTTGTTTTAATTTGGGCACACATTTCACAATCATGCACTCAGCTGCACATACCCCAAATTTAGCCAGTATCCTTTCCCAAATAGCTTCTTCCAGCCTCTTACGGTATTATGCAGATCAGTTCCTTCCTGGCACAATTAGTCATTCTCTTATTTACTCTTCATTTAATTGTGTTTGTTTTCTTGGTTTATTGTCCATGCTAGTTGTGAGATCTATGGAGACATATACAGTTTCCTTCATTCGCCCTATATTTTCGGCTGTTAGCTCAATGTCTTGCCGATCGGTTAGCATATGTTCTGCACATCAGGCCCACAATCGATCATTAGGAGTTTGGCGATGTGCTGGTAAATGGCTAGCTCTGTCTCAAAATTAAAACAACTTGACTCAATTTGTAGCATCTGTGATGTAAATGCTTCGCACCCTGGAAGATTTCAAAGTACAGAACACCACTGAACTTGCAGTGGGGATGCACACAGTAGGACAAACGTAACACTTCAATGTATAACCGCTCCACAACAGGTTGGGCTGAGCCCTTGGTCAACCGCAGGATACAGATACCTGAGAATTAACACAATCCTCGCTATTTTCCATCTCCAAATCCCACAGCAAATGAAGTTCATGACTCATTGCCTCCCCTTTGCATCTGTTCAAAAGCAGGAGAGCTCTGAGAACAAGCGTCAAAGTGACACAAGACCTACTTACAGATAGGGGTCCCCAGGGGGCACAGAGTTAAGGACTTGACTGCCAAGTGAAAGGTTAGAGGGGCCTTCAGAGGCCTCTTAGGAGCGATGGGGACCGAAGGACCCCTTCCCTAATCAGCAGGACACAGAGCTGCATGGAGTCAGGCTCAAGTTCACAGGCAGCTGGTTTGGGCTACAAGCTTAAACCTGGCCAGCTTATCTCTTATCTCCATTACGATTGCCCTGCCAGGACTGTCAAAGACAGTATAGTCGGAAGCCCCATGCCAACACAGGAGTGGTCTGGTCCCTGGTGGGTAGTGTCTATGGGTCGCCGAGGTTCAGCAGGAGACCATCCTGGCTCCCAGGAGAGGGGCAGAGGGGTGCTGGGGTGAAGCACTGATTCAACTTCTACCCACCCGGGCTGGCAGCCCACAGGGAGTGCAGGACGCCCTCCTGTCCCTGAGCAGCTGTAGCCATGGAGGGACAGGAGCCCCGGCGGCATGGTGTCATGGTTATGCGTTGGACTGCGATCTACATGGCCGGCCTTTGAAACCATCAGCAGCTCCTTGGGTGAAAGACTGGGCTTTCTACTTCGGTAAACAGTCTCAATCTCAGAAACCCTCTGGGGTCCCATGAGTCGGCATTGACTCATAGGCACTGAGTTTGGTTTGGGGGCGAATTTCTCAACCCTTGACTCATATATTAGCCCACAGAAATTGACTTAAGCTAAGCAAATCATTTTTGAGTAGAATTTTCACTATCTCCTTTATTGTGGGGCTCCTGCAATCAAACATTTTTTCCTCAGTGAATTTGGCCAGATGGAAAGGGGGTATATTAGATGAGGTAGTATTTTTTCTTGTATTGGTTCAAATAACATCAGTGAGCCCGTGGCTAGTGCCTGGTACTGTTACTGGATGAGGGTGCAGCGATAGAAGCTACAGGTGTTGTACTCAAGCTGAGGGTGGGGTGGCTTTAAGAAAGACCCGATTGTAAACAGAGCTTGCTGTGCGGTCTGGTAGAAGTGCTCAAAGAAGGAGGGTTTTTCGAGCCCCGCTGAAGGTATATTAATTCATAGCAGGACAGATTTTCTGAAAGTGACAGTATCTTGATACTGAAGTGTGAATGGAGATCAGTGAGATAATAAGGAAGAGCTAGGTTATTGTGAGAGTCGGCAAACCCTGCGGAAGAGGACGCACAGCACACCTTTTGGGAAACAATATTGTAAGTGCCTGGCGCTCAGGCTTGAAGTCAGGGACTTCGGTCTGCTTCAAGGGGTGAGGTTGCATGTCGAAATAACTTGGAACCAAACGAACAGCAGTGGTGTGCTCGCAGCTCATACGATTGCTCTGTGTTTCGCTACAGCTGTTGCCCATCCACACGCTGAGGCTCGGTGTGGAAGTGGATTCTTTCGATGGACACCACTACATCTCCTCTATTGTTCCAGGCGGCGCTGTGGCTACGCTGAGTCTCCTGCAACCAGAGGATGAGCTGCTTGAGGTAAAATCTGTGAGGGAAGAAAGGCATCATTCAGTGTAGAAACGTTTAAGCTCTACATTTTAGAGTCTAAAGCCATCTCCTCAAGTCTGCATGACTGTCCTGTGAGCTTCATACATTGAAAAATGCCATCAGCTTGTCAGTTATCAGTGACAGCTGATAAAGCGAAAAGGTAATGTGCTTTCCATTGATTTTCCCTACCTGGGAAGGCTCCCGAGTGCCCCGGGCCCCTTTGTGTTCTCACTTAGCTGACTGACCAAGAAAAAGCTAATGTTGCAGAGCATTATTTTATGCCATTTTTCTAATGTAAAAGTATGTGTAAGAGTTGAATCACTAATTCTGGTTTGGAACATGTGTCACGTTTGCAGATTTGTTGATGGTTTCTAATCAGAGTTACAGCTGGTTGGCCTCAGACAGCTTACTTGATTGGGTTTTCAAACCGTTTCCTGGGAACTCCTCCCAACACGGCTGCTTCTCGCTCCTTCAGTCTCCTCTGCCCCCGTCCAGTCCGAGCCGTTCTCCAGTACCTTTGCTCTGACACAACTTTGAGCATTGTTGTTAGACTGCAAACAAGCTAAGAAAGCGACATTTGTATTTACAACTCTCCGTTTTACAGACTGTACGGCACTAGCTTCTCCAAGTTTACACACTGATTTAATGGGAGAAACCTCTCATCTTTCCTCCCTCCCACTTCATCGTCCCTTCAAATATATCACACTCATCTATGAAAGAGATTTGGGGGATGGTGAAATTTGGAGGATGCTACATAACAAAAGAGTTCTCCCAAGAGATCGGATCCACAAGAATCCCTGTTGTTGTTGTTGTTGGGGCTGTTGAGTTGTTTCCAACTCACAGTGACTGTGAGCAGCAGCAGCATGAAACACTGCCTGGCCCTGCATCATCCTCACATTTGCATGAGCCTGGTTGCAGCCGCTGTGCCAATCCATCTTGTCAAGGGCCTCCCTCTGTCTTAACTGTCCTCTTTCTTTACCAGGCATGATGTCCTTCTCTAGGTCTGGTCTCTCTGACAACATGTCCAAAGTCCATGTGATAGAGTCTTGCCATCCTTGCCTCTCAGGAGCGTTCTGGCTGTAGATCTGTTTGTTCTTTTGGCAGTCAGTCCACGAAACTCTCCCTATTTGTTAGCAGCACTATCGGTCAGATGCATCGATTCTTCTTCAGCCCTCCTTAGTCAATGTCCAACTTTCACATGCACCTCTGAAAGGCGAGGAAAACACCCAGGCTTGCGTGAGCCCACCCTAGTCTTCAAAGTAGCAAGTATCCCTAGGTTGAGTTTAATGGAACTCAGTTTACAGCTTTAGGATTATAGAGGTTTCGTTCTGAAAGTTACGTTTGTTCAAGTTGAAATGACGGGGGTAGAAAATGGACATCACATTGGTGCATTGGTATTGCTTGGTCACCTAGAGGAGTGTGTTGGGAAGAATCCTGGTGTGCATTTTGAGCTCGGAGGGAAGAACTGCTGTTGCTAGTGAATCAGATTCTCCAAAAGCATGGGGGCGAGGGACCCAGAGCCGGAGGCCTGCTGTAAGCTGTAGGAGGCTGCTCACAGGCCTGGTGTCGGGCTGCTTGTTGGAGATTGATGCCTTAGATCTCAGGAGCTGGCTTATGCTTTCTCCTGGATGTTGAGACCATGCATGTCTCTAAGGATTGACAGGTATACGGCACAGCTGTAGAGCCATCATAAATGATAGCCCGTAGGTGAGAGGGCTTTCCTGTAACCTGTTGCTATTTGGTATTAAGAAATGAGCAGGGGGAAAAAAAAAAGAAATGAGCGAGGTGTCCAGGAATATAGGGATATCTGTAAAAATCGGTTTACTTTACTATTCGTTTCCTACTAGTTCATGTCTAGCAAGGTCCTAAAGAAATGCTGACCGGATGTGAGTGGAGCAAATATAAGTGATCTCAGCCGTCAGACGAGTTTATCTGTGCCTCAGCTCATTTCTGCTTAAGCATCATAAAGATATCTTTATGCCACCATGCTGTATCAAATTCCGTCACAAAACAGTAGGCCCATAGGCATTCTGAAACATTGTTTTGGAAAAAGTAAAATTTGAGATGGGGAAAGAAGGCCAGGTGTGGATGTGAGAAGATCTGTTTTGGGTTCTGAGAGAGCCTCAGCTTAGCCCTATGTTCAAATCAGTTTGTTTATTCATGGATGCCTGCCAGGACTTTCCTTTGGCGTAAGCCTGGCGAGAATTTACTTTCCTAACTGTGGTCATGTCATCAGCAAAGACCAGCTACTCACCAGGAAGGATGTCATGTTCTGTGAAGTAGAGAGCCAGCAGCAATGAAGGAAAGCCTCCAGTAGATGGATTTCCATGACACCTATAATGCTAGCCTCAAACATGCTGATCAGGGCACCAGCGCAGGAGCAGGCGACATACAATCTGCTGGACGCACGGTGGCCCTGAGTTGGAGCCTGTGCGACAGCAGCAACTTCACTGTGAGGAACTGATGCAAACATAGTTTTATCTCGCACCGAGGTACTGAGCGTTTCACCACCCAAAGGCATCAGAACAATCTTTGTTGGATAGTACGAGGATTGAAAGGAGCTCTGGTGGTGCTGTTGGATAAGTGGTGAACTGCTAACCCCAAAGCTGGTGGTTCAAACACACCAGGTGCTCTGTGGTAGAAAGATGAGGCTGTCTGCTGCCATACCGATTTATAGCCTCAGCACCCCTACAGAAGGTTGCTAGGAGTTAAAGTGACTCAATGGCAATGGGTTTTATGATGACTGAGTGAGGTGACTTAAATGGAACAATGCTTGCATGATACTATATGCACTGGAAATGTGTAAATGTCTTTTCTAATGAAAAAATCTGAATAATTGAGACTTCAAAACACTGAAGAGGGTCTCAAGCAGCTGTTCTCAACCTGTGGGTCACGACCCCTGTGGGGTCGAACCACCCTTTCACAGGGGTCGCTCAATTCATAACAGTAGCAAAATGACAGTGATGAAGTAGCAACGAAAATAATGTTATGGTTGGGGGTCACCACCACATGAGGAATTGTCTGAAAGGGTCACGGCATGAGGAAATCCGAGAACCACTATGCTAGAGAAATGTGAATTCTAAAGTGAAAACTGGCTTGTTCTAAGTAACAGAAATAAAGTCTTTCTAACGTTAGCCAAATAAACTCCTGAATTTAAAGTTTGTGTGTATGTGTGTGCTTAATGTATTCCTTAGAGCTTAAAACTAGAAACGCAAATATGCTTTGGGGTTAGAATACTGAGCCAAGTCTCAGCCCAGAACAGCTATTTACAGCAGCCATAAATCCCCTTAGATAGGAGTTGGTAATGGGAAGTGTGACCAATCCCTTTCGCTGTAGCGAGTAGTGAGGAGGACTACCAGGCACTGCTGTAATAATTGGAGACAATTCAAATGAATAAATAATAAGCTAAATAAATATTTAAATGTACTCTAAGATAAAAACCTGAAAAGTGACTTTCCAATTTGTTGAAGTCACGTGAAGCACAAACTACTGCTGGTGGCAGGCTGGAATTCCTGCTTGCACGGTCTCTGCGTGCTTGCCTGAAGTACAGGTGGTTGCTCCTTCATGTGGCTTTAGAACTTTGGTGCTCGTGGCCTCGGTGGGCACCATGGGCAAGGTGTGACCAGTGTCCTTTCTCCCTGCCCCTTCCCTGTCAGGAGAAGACTGATATGCTCATCTTCCAGGCAGTTACCGTGAATCTACTGCTGAAGTTGCTACTCCTTGGACCCGTGTCATCAATCCTGGGAGATAGTTTTTTTTCCAGTAGAAGTAATTCCATGAGGCACAAGTGGGCCTCTCGTCCACGTGGTGATTTCTTTGTAGATAATTAAAGAGGTAGGGAGGGTATGTCTGGCCTGATGGCCAAGTGGCTGTATGCTACAGGCTGTATGCTACAGGCTGTATGCTACAGGCTGTATGCTAGCCGGCTGGAGGCTGAGCTCGATGCAGCTTCCAACAATCCTCACTCATCCCGTTCTCTAGTGCAGACCTTTTCAACCTTCCTCATGCCACGACCCTTTAACACAGTTGTGGTGACCCCCCAACCATAAAATTATTTTCATTGCTACTTCCTAACTGTAATTTTGCCACTGTTAGGAATCAGGTGACCCTGTGAAAGGGTCGTTCGACCCCACCAAAGGGGTCGCGCCTCAGGTTGAGAACCGCTGTTCTAGGGCAAAGACAGAGCTTGTGGAAATGTTGCTCCCGCTGGAGTGTAAGTCAGCCCCTGCCAGTTACCCGAATCTAGCACTGCGCCTGTCAGGAACCAAAGCCAGATTAGAACCACCTGCAACTCCTTTAGCGCCTCTTACTTCTTGTTTGGGATTTTGTTGTTATGGGTCTTTGGTACGGAAGGCATGTTGAAACCAAGAACAATGTTTTCTTTTTTGTGCGAGATTGTAAGACTGTTTGGTACAGCGATGTGGGACTCGTATGTCCTAAGTGGAGTCTTGGGGCCAGGCCCATTTCTCCACGTTTGTGGAGTGATCCACATGCAGTTATGCGGGTCTCCATCAGGTGGCAGCATGCTCTATAACCGAGATGACTGCTTCCCAAGAAAGTTGAGAGAGTGAACATGTTGGTGGGTGAGATGTGTTCCATGGGTCACAAAAGGGGTAAAAATGAGAATGCTGGTAAACTCTCAAAGGAGGGTAGAATTGATGTGAGAAAATGTGAATTTCTTTTCATCAGTTATTTTTCTAGTTTAGAATTAGCAGTATGGAAGATATGAAAGATAACTGGGGAATGATGCTAAATTTGGGCCATGGAATATCTTAGATATCATCTTCACATTGGATAATAGATATTAGAATATCTTAGATATTATCTACATGTTACATGTTCATCATCTCTTAAGCAGTATTTATTATCTGTTCAAGTTGGTGTCGGTAGTCTTATGAAATGAAATGTGTGGAAGGAAAGAGCACTAACTCGTCTTTAAATAATAGCTAATCCCTGGGAGATGCAAACAGTGACTGTTCGAAGCTTATGAACAAAAGGCTGGAGGTTTAAAGCCACCTAGGGGCTGCTCTTGGTGATGTACTTCTAAAGTCAGCCAGGGAAAGCCCTGCGGAGCACAGCTTCTCTCTGACACACGGTCCTTAGGAGCTGTAATTTAATCTATAGCAACTGTGTGTGTGTGTGTGTGTGTGTTAAAGGACGGTATATTTCAAAGAGGAAAGCTCCTGGCTGTCCATTCTAGTTCTGACTCCTATCCCCGGGGCCTGGGGGCAGTGTAGCACTACCTGACAGGGCAAGCCTGTGTATCTGCTTGGCAGCAGACAGCCACTTCTTTCTTCTGCAGAGCAGCTGGTGGATTTAACCCCTGACCCTTCCTTTAGCATTTGAGCACTTATCTGCTGTACCACCAGGGCTTCTGTCTTTAAAAAAAATCTTATATCGTTTTATTAGGAGCTCATACAAGTCTTATCACAGTCCCTAGATACATCAATTGTGTAAAGCACATCTGTACATTCATTGCCCTCATCATTCTCAGAACATTTGCTCTCCACCTAAGCCCCTGGCATCAGCTCCTCGTTTCCCCCTCCCTCCTGAGGGCTCCCTCTGTCAGGAGAGTGTGACCACAGTAACATTGGAGGGTGAGGAGGAAAAGCATGGAGATGGGATCGTGAGGCAGGTTCTCCTCCGTCATCATAATTGTACTTTGCATACGTACTATACTTGGTCCTCACCCAAACTCAGTAAAGGGATTTAGCCTTAAGTTTTATACATGAAACTTTTTTTCTAATGTTTTAAGCAATTACTAAAATAATAACATTACATTTTAGCCTTTGTTTTACCAAGGAGAATTAGACTATCTTTTTTAGAATAAATTTTTGATGGATGAATGTAATGAACAGGTTTTTTGTTTGCTTGCTTCTTCGTTTGGACTCTCCTCACTTTCAATGTCGTGTCCTCCTAGGTCAATGGTGTGCGGCTCTATGGGAAGTCTCGCCGGGAAGCAGTCTCCTTTCTCAAAGAAGTGCCACCCCCCTTCACCCTGGTGTGCTGCCGGCGGCTGTTTGACGACGATGCCTCAGTGGATGAGCCAAGGAGTATTGCGCCCACACCGGAGCTGGAGGTAGTCCCTCACGAATGCCATTGCTCTTGCACGACAGTTTGAAGGGGTGGGTGGAGACGGGGAGAGCTTCCTTTGCTTGCTCCCTTCCCTCCCACAGCAAAGATATTTCTGTAGTGTCCTCAGTCAAAGGCAATGCATAAGTCTTCAAACTATTAGTTTCATATAATATCATAAAACTTTTGTTTCTTTACCTGGAAATGTCGGTGGCATTAATGTGCATGAACTTTTATTTTAGAGAGCCTTTTTTAGTAATTGCCTGAGCTCATTACTCTTCGCTCCCAGTTCAACTCAGTTCATCTTAATAAGTTTAAGATGTTGGTGAGTGCTGAATATCTAATGCACTTCCCTTTTTCAGATGCTGGAAAATACAAAGATCTATGACCAATCTGGAAGTGAGTTTAGAAATTGCTGTAAAAACCTTCAGGAGGTCAGAGAATGAAATAATACTTTGTACGTTCTGAATACTCCTTTTTACGAGCATTGTAATTGTGAACACAGTTTTGAGCACACACATTGCCATCTGTCCATTGGAACCTCAGCCTTTGGGCCACTCCCCCCTTCCGGACTCTCGCAGATTACCAGCCGACACCAGCTCAGATACCTGGTGCTGCCTACTCATTTATCCAGGAAGATTTTCATTCCAGGATACTTGGGCCCTAATCATGGCATCAAACCAGTTGCCATCGGGTGGATTCCAGCTCCTAGTGATGTGTGCGCTTCGGGGTAGAGCTGCGGCGCTGGGTCTGCCGGGGCTGTGACCTTTGGAAAGCAGGTCACCAGGATTCAGGGCACCACCCCTTTGGGCAACTAAGTCTACTTTCTGTTCTTTATAGTCCTCATCTGAAATTAGGGGTGGTTAAAAGTCCTAACCCACTTCATAAATGGGTGTGAGGAGGCAATGAAATAATAATGCAAACTTCTAAACATCATGTTTTGTGTGCGTGTTAGATTCAAAAGCCTCTGACCTTTGAATCTTCTTTTTTCTGAATTTCTAAAGGACTCAGGAGCGTAGCACTGCTTTATAATAATTGATACTCTTAATGTTTGTTAATTTTGCTTTTCCAAGAAGACTGTCAGCTCACTGAGGGAAAAGACCATTATAAAGTTATTTGTATGTCCTAGTATGCTTATTCTGTACTGGGCTGAGAACAGATGCTTGAGTGGCGTAATGATTATCGATGGAGACGCTTTCATTTTCACTCCCCAGAGCTTATCTTTTGTAAGCAACACTTTAGAGAGTGGACGCAGAGGCTACACCTTTGTGACTTTTGCTGTCCTTAATGAAAAAGGGATGCGGGTGGTGGCTTACCTCTGAATGCTGATAAAAGTGCCTTTAATGGAATCTGTCCGGGTGTGTCAATCACCCACCCAGCCTGCATGCAGCCATCAGTCTCCTTACCACAATGGGGGAGCAGCAGCTTTGAATTATGCTAAATGGCAGCCTTGTTGCCCATTAGTTGATTGCCTTCTCTTGTGTAAATAGAGGGGTTATGCAGAATTGATTCTATCAAAAATGATATCTATCAGCTTGGAGTAGAGTCCTGCATACACGTTGGATGCCTTGGAAGCTCTATAAACTTGGAATTTATAATTGTATCTGGTTTCATAAAATCCTTCTCTTGTTTCTCGTTTATCAGGATGCCGTCTGTGTCCTTAATCCTTGCCTGGTCATTAAGCTCTGCCAGACTTCTAATATTCATTACTCAAGGAGGTCACGAAATGGCCTAGTGAAGCAGCCACCTATTGGGCAGTTATTGGAATTAGACTTTTTAGGGGAAGGGTCAAGTATACCACTTGAATCTGCAGCCTCCAGTCTTGACATTAGACTGAGGTATACAGAGGTTTGCATGCGGAACCTCCCGAATGGCTTCATGTTTTGGAGTTCAAGAACCAAGAACCCATTCCCTTGGTTAGAATCCATCCACCATGAATTGGGTCAATGAATGGCCTTCCATGGCCTGCCTGCAGCCCCACGTTGAGGTCTGAACCAGCCCTAATTTTAAAAAGGTGTTTTGTTTTTTTTTTAAGCTACAGGGACTTACTTTTTCAAATGAGCATTTGCCCCACTTGGATTCCATGAAACATATTTCTTCTCTAGTTCATTCAAAGTGAGGAGGATGCATTTTCCTTTACTGAGAGCTCCGAAAGTTGTAAGAAACATAGTTTTAAAGCTACTCAGTTGATAGTTTAAAGGGAGGCTTGAGGGAGCTCACTGGAGGACGGGTGACTCGCTACCGTATTGAGCAGGTGTCGGTCAGGCTCCTACGAGGAGGCCGGCACTCAGGCTCCTACGAGGAGGCCGGCACTCTCGCGAGCCTACGAGACAGTGATGGCATCGGTGACAGCCCTGTGGCGCTCACAGTCTAGTTTAGGTGCTGGGGCTTTCTTAGATGTAGAGCTACAAAAGCACAAGTCGAAGAAGTAAATTCTTGAGCTTTAGATAGAAGTTCAGAGTATTGTGGGGACGATAAAGCAGATGAAAACAGCAAGCCCTCCCTGTTGTCCAGTCAATACCAACGCATAGTGACGCTGAAGGGCTCCCAGGGTGTGAATTAGCCAGGAAACAGACTAGCAGATCCTTTTTCTGGCCAGCCGCTGCTCGGTTCAAGCCGCCGGCCCTTTGGGCAGCAGTTGAGTGGTTAATCACTGTGCCGCCAGAGCTCCTGAAACAATAAAGTCGGGCTGGGAGGGGCTTCACAACATTTGTGGAATTTTCCAGGATTATTATTATTAAAAGTTTTTCCCCATTATTTTTTCATTCCATTTTTCCACTTAATTTTTCAAGCCCCTGTGTGTTTTGGTACGTAGTATGAAAACAGAAAGTTGAAGCACTATTTTTCTTCTGGGTAGTCAACTTGCCAGTCCTCGATCCGATTCCCAGAATTCTATGTAACGGTGACTGTCTTCCCTGACAGTGGGCCCTGGGAAAGGGGCAGTGGAGCGTGCCAGCAGGGACAGTAAGGAGGACCTGGGCACCAGGCAGTTGTGCTGGCCTCCCTCCTCCACGATCGGCTGTTCATCAGGGCAACACGGTGATTGTGATGCTCTTCCTTCCCGACTTGGACTTTTCTTTTCACCTCCTCTTAGAGCATTAATCTTGGAAAATTCTAGGAGGCAGCCGGAGTGGTTTCTCTATCACTTGCCCTGGCCTGGTTCTGTCGGCACTTTTCTCTTTTTCTCTTGCTATAGTTATGCATTCAGGTATTTCTGCTTAAATATACCTTGTGTGATTGCTTTCAATTTTACTTAAATTGCATATTTTTCCTTTTATGCTTCTAATGGGATGACAGAACTCATTAAAGTATAAGAGGTCAGTGTTCATACTTTGAATGTAATAGGTACTGTATATTTAAAAAACCCAACTATCTGAACAATCTCATTTTTTCAGTGCTTAATTTCCCTGCAGATCTTAGATGTGACTGTGTGGCCCTGGTGCATGCCCCCTTTTTAAAAGATTGAAAAGAAGAACTACGCATGCCAAAGAGAATTCTTAGATTGAGAAGTTGTGAAATGCTTGGGATGTTGATTCTTTTCAGAATTGCAAGGACAGCATTTTGAATCAGTTCTCTCCTTTGGTTTTCCAGGGAGAACACAAGATTGATGTCAGCATTGAAGAGGATGATGATGGAGAATTAGCTCTGTGGTCTCCTGAAGTCAAGGTCGTTGAACTAGAGAAAGATGACAAAGGCCTGGGGTTCAGCATTTTGGATTACCAGGTATAATGGTCCTTACAAAGTTTTTCCTTTTCCCCCCGAGTGATTCGTTTGTTTTAAATCCGTATAAAATGGTTATTGCATAAGCCACGCACGGACTTAATAGAAATGGAATGATTTTGATGGGTACAGAGTGCTACCATCCAAAGATGAGGTGGTAGTGTCCCGCTGTCACCTTTATAACCGATACCTCCCTCAGTGAGTACCATGATGGATGACATAGTAACTGGACAATACAGGAAGCAACAGCTTTATACAGGTGGGTGCCTTTGATCTGGAGAGCCCTCCCCCCCACCCCCAGCTTTATGGAGATCTATTTCACACACCAGGAATCATTCACTTAGAGTGTGTAGTTCAGAGGCATTTACTGTAGCCACAGAGGTGTGCAACTGTGACCACGATCTTACTGTAGAACGTTTTCAACAGCCCCCAATGTCAACGCCATACAAATTTGTAGTCCTTCTCCATTCTTCCTCTATTCTCCCTCTCCCACTCCTTCTTAAGGAAGCTTTTATATATTCATCCTTAGCTTCGTAACATTCATTTCAGAGAGTCGGATCAAGTCGCGATGTTCTCGGGGAGACTACAAGTAGTTCAGTAGTGGGATGATGTTCTTGATGCATTGGGAATAAATGTGAAAGGTCACAGAGGGATGTCTGCTCTGTGTACCAGTTTACCAGTTATTGTATTATTTTTAGAACTCTGACTATCGCGGGGGATTAAAGCTGTTGGCAAGCAATCTCTTCACTTTTAAGATGCATATTTTAATACTTTAGTGCTGCCTAAACACATTGTGGTTTAATAAAGCAAAATGTACTCTGTCAAAGCACATAAAATGCCAAGTGATATAAAAATCAATTCTTTTTTAAATATGATAAGGCAATCAGGAATAGATTAGAAGAAAAATATTTTGAGCATTATGTAAGGACATTAACTTCCATATTTCGGCAATTTGACTTAAGATTACTGAAAGAGATTGTTTGCTAGCATTGTCCTGTGCCAGGGAGCCCTCTTGGTTATTAGAACTTCTCTTTGGAATATTATTGAATTATAAGTTGTTGATTTAAAAAAAAGCATATTTTGAGAAATATTTTAAAGCCAGAAAATAACACTATGTGATTCTGACATTTTATATATTGTGTAAAACTAGTGCGTGTAAGACCAACAGTAGGAGCGGAGCCTTTTCTACCTCCCCATGGTAACTGTATTATTTATCACGGGGTAAGCAGTTACTGAATTTCTCAGAATGATTGAACAAATAAGAAACCAAACCAAATCCACTGCCGTTAGGTTAATTCTGACACATAGCGACCCCACATGGGGTTTACAAGGCTGTACACCTTTACAGGAGCAGACAGCCTCGTTTTTCTCATGTGGGGTGGCTGGTGAGTTTTGAACCACTGGTTTTGCTCTTAGCAGTTCAACATCCACACAGCAGTGCTACACCAAAATTAGCTGAAACTGAATGAACAAACTCAGTGTGACTATTATTTTTTTTTTAGCTGATGTTATTTTTTATTGAATAAAGTGAGCAGAACAGGTACAGCATGAGGCTGGTGCATTTAAAAAGCAACGAAAAAGAAGGAGTTGGGTTTGAACTCTTAGCTCTTCTTAAAACACCCAGGAAACCTTCACTTTTCTTCTGGTGCTGGAACACTAAAGAGACTTCAAGCCTCGCCCTGGCAGCATCACTGCTCTGCAGGCTAAGGTGCACGGAGGTCACGCACTCCCGAGGGGCATGGCGAGAGGCAGTCAGCACCCAGTCAGCACCGGAGTCAGCTCTCCATCCTCTGTGCATCCTGGCAGCTGGATTTTGTCAAGGAGGTTGAATTCGTCCAAGGAACAGTATATACCTGAAAAGAGCAGAGGACTCTCTTCGTCAGGTGTGGCTGGTCATGGAAGGGGCAGGTAGCCACATTTGGCTGGGATTTGGTACACGTGGTTCGCCCAAGCTCCACATCGAAGTAGTATTTCACTCCGGACATCCCAGCGCCCTGTAGGCACACCACGCGGTGGTGAAACTTGTCGTTGCTCGCCTCGTTGTACTCGCTAACGGCGAAATCCAGCGCATGCTGGACGCCCTCCTGGTTCGCGTCGGCCTCGGAGGCTGCGAACTTGCTGAGAAGACGGGAAGCAGAGACTGCTCAGTGTGACTCTTCGTTAGCCTTCACGCCCATTAGGATTTAGATGTGAAAAGGCCTTCCAGATGTGGTGTTGATGTGCAGCTAAATTATCGTCATAGCAATTTATATATTATGTAGGATCTATACCTATTTGCATTCTTACGTGACATTTATATTATCCGCTTCGGTGACATTATCTGCATGTCTTATATTTTTAATCTTACAAATATGAAATGTTTCAGAGCTTAAAACCATGAACTTGAGTAAGAGACGGCTATGCTTCCTTAAACGCAGTGAATGATTCAATGTGCCTCTTCTGGCCCTCGAACAGGACCTTTTCTTGATGGGTCTGCTTATGAGGAGGTGGAAGGGTGGGGAAGACGCGGAGTGGATTCCGTTGTGCTGGACTGTTCACAGGGTCCCTTGTGATTGCTGCCCCGTGGGGTCGAAAACAACCCCTCTGAGAATCAGGGAGAGGGGTGGAGTCGCAGCACCGGCAAGAGAGAAGAACCAGGAGAGGAGTGTGCCCTCTGGATCCCAAGATCCTCGCAGTTTCGGAGCCTCCTTGGCCCAGGGGCACCAGAGGAGCCGCACAAGAGCGGCAGTGGGGCAGCAGTAGCAGAGCCAAGAGGCAGAGTGGTGGCCGTTTCTGCCCGCACAGCAAGTGAAACCAGTGTCTGTCTGGGGGCAGCGCTGGCTTGTGGAGGCGGGGCCTCCAGGCACTTAATTGAGGGCGCTAGGTTAATAGGCCCAGGGAACTGGAGCTAGAGGTGAGCACATTCTGGGCTGATGCCTACAGTGAGTGGCATGCCCTTTGGGCATTTATTGCCAGCCTTAAAAGAGTTTTTAATGTTGCTTGTGCAGGTCATAGACCAAAGCTCTGAACTGTCGAGAGAACAGAGGCCAGAGAGAGGCTTGCCTGCAGACACAGTTGAAATATGTGATCAGTTCTAAGCTTTACGCTTTAACATATATATACATACATATATAATCAGTTTAAACAATGGAAATTTTTTTCCATTGCCACATTCATATAGGTGTGCATTAAAATCCACATTGCTACTGCCTGAAAAGAATCCACCCTCACTGCCATTGAGTCCATCCTGACTCATAATGACCGCACAGGACCACGTAGAACATTTCTGAGACTGCAGATCTTTACAGGAGCAGGCAGCCTCCTCTTCCTCTTGCAGAGTGGCTGGTGGGTTTGAACTCACAAACGTGGTTAGCAGCACAATGCTTACCCCAAAGCACCACCAACACTGTCTATTTGTACTTGGGATTTCATTTTTCATCTTTATTTGTAACGTTTTAGGGTTTCCCCCGGCACGCGTCTCCATCCTAATCACCCGCACATGTGCTTGGCATTTATGCCTCACCATTTTATTTTTATTCAAAGATTTTGCTGCAGAAGGTTATTATACTCTTTTTTCTTTTTGACCTTTGTATTTCTTGCAGAACCAGTGGAAAGACGTATAGAATTTCCTAAACGCTACTTTTATTCAAATTAAAGGGCTCAGCATATTTACCTCTGTGTAGAAAGCTTGGAAGAAAACACGTTCAATCTTAGGACACCATTGTATGCAGCATGTTTTCACAGTTTGTCAGGAGTAAGTAGAACTGTTTTCCACAATGACATTTAGATGACAGGTAAACACAATTTAAAATTTGGTTTTGGGCAAGTTAATTAGTTGGCTATACCATCACTTACTGTAATTAGGTAATAAATTCTAAAGTTCAAAAAATATATTTTTGCAAGGCCAGATGAAGGTTTAGCAAAAGCCATGAAAGGCCACGTGCCTGGCTATTACTGTACTCAGTGCGTCTTGTGTGAATTTATTAGATACCTTGATGCAGATCCACCCCCCACCCCCACACTCACACCTTACTTAGCATAAGAACTACTATAGAAATAGCTTCTAAGGAGAAAGTGTTCACAGAGGCACGGGGGTTCTGAGTGGAAAGACCAGCATTGGTCTTATTAAAGACGTAGCAATTTTTACTTTTGAAATACTGACTTTCAGTTCATTGATTTTCTCATTAATAGCTTTACCACAGGATAACAACATCTTGAAGAACCTGACAAAATTATATGTAACAGCTCTTTCTTTAGTGCTTGTGTATTTAAGAATGCTCTAAGAAGCAGGGATAATCACAGAAACAATTTTATTTTATAAGTATAAGGAAGTGGAAATGCTATATTGTTATTGAGAAAAAATTATTATGAACCATCAAAAAATTCAGAAAAGAAATGTAAAAATTTTGGAGATGCCCTTGAAGACAGTCCCATGCTAAAACATACTTGGGATTATTCATTGTTAACTCTCCTAGCACCTTGGTTTAATGAAGTCTAAATCTAAACGTAATTGTAAAATTGCCTTCTAAGATGCAGTCAACTTATGATGAACCCGATCGGAATGCTCCATTTGTGGGTTATTGACCAGAAATGTGCCTTTTATATATGAATTAAGTTGAATCCCCAGAAAACATGTATCAGCAAGCAAATAAAGGGTCTTGAATTGGCCCGTGGAACAGTGGCATCATTGTCTGGACAGGTCAGTGATTTAGAACCTGCCGGGAGTCATACAGCTGGGCAGAGAAAGCAGCAGGCTTTTACGCTTGAAAGCTCCGAATCCGACCGGCATGCTCTCCAGTTTCGTCACAAGAGCCACAGAGAAGTGTGCAGGTCCATTTTTTGGAAAGGTGATTTAAATAGGTTGGGGCAACCGGAAGATACAGCCATTATAATTCAGGCTATATTTCCTCTTTAGGTTTCAGGGGAAAGCAGCAATAAGCATTTTCTTGGCTATGACTTAAAGGCTCCCCACACATTCCCAGGGAGTGTCCCCCAGAAGGACTAGTGAAATCTAACCCGGTACCTGACTTTCTTAGAAGTCAGTGGACACTGCAGCATGAACACCGAGTGTGTGTGGCTTGCAAGAAGACAGTGGTGTGCCTGCTCTGTCGAGTATGAGAGCTCAAGGGCATTATTTATAGACAGTAGAAAACCCTTGGGAATTTGTGTAAGGTTGTTTTTTTTTTTTCTGTTTGTTTCTTTCCAGTTAAAGGTATGGATTCCATGAGCCTCTTACTGTGGAAAATTCCAATAATAAATCTGTTACAATAGATTCCCCTCTTTTGCTAGCTTACATAAAATTTTATGCCATATAGACTAAGTCAGTAGATGGTATTCTCATTTTTAATGCTTACATGAAACTTTAGTATTAAAAATTATTATAGTATCCAAATGCATCGTGCAAGAGCTACTGTTTGTGTTTATTGCTTCAGGAGAAAGTAATTGCAAAGGTAAAAATCTTAAATTCCTACTGCAAGTCATTTATTGTGGGTTAATATTCAGTAATGAAGCCATTATTAGGTAGTCTGAGAGTCTGCATCTTTACATTTTTATCAAAAGCTTGAACAGTTTTAGAAGGTGTGAATTTTACTTTGGTTGACTTTGTAAATTCAACTCTTCTCACAGGGCAACTGGATATTTCCTAGTCTTCTGATTGATGTTGAACTTTGCCTAAACCCCCCACCCCCATGACCATAATTCATCGGTAATGTTTGACATTAGCCAATTTTTTAATGTTAGCCTTGGCATTGCCATCCTTCATACTTTAGAATTTCAGTGATTTTTTTTAGAATGCAAAATTTATTAACCAGTAATTCCCCTCCCTACCCTATGCCCTTTCTCATCTCTCTTCTGTCTTGATATGGGTTGACTCAAATTCTGCTATAACAGATATTTTTTGGAAAGCTTGGTAACTGAGAACAAAAAGTTAAGAAAGCATAATAGTATACTTATCAAGAGATGTTTCACAGTTAAGTACTGTTACTTATGGTCCAAAAATGTTTGCAAGGCCAAAGCCAAGAGATGACTTATTATTTTAAAAAAGTAAAAATATTTCCTCTATAAAAATTGACACAGAAAATGATATTGGCAACATATATATAAATATGCTCGACACAATTGATGTATGGAATGTTGTAAGAGCCCCCAATAAAACAATTCAAAGAACAAAATATTGGCACAAAGGAAGTCAGGCTGATCAACCAAATAGTACAAAGGTAATATGTTGTAGTATTGATGAGCATTAGATGTGAACATGTCTTAATGTTTGTGCCAAAAATGCACCGTGCAGTTTGACTATCTACTAGATCTATAGGTGGAATTCTCTTTATATGTATATGTGTGTGTGTATATGTGTATGTATGTATGTATATATATATATATATATATCTATATATATATATATATATATGAGACAGCATTTGTGGTGAAGTGAAATTTCGTAATACGGCTCTTCTACCACATCTCTGTATCAAACTCCCACCAAAAGTTTGGGTTGTTGTTAGGGGCCAGTTCCAACCCATAGCGACCTGTGCACAACAGAATGAATCACTGCCCAGTCATGCGCCATATTCGCCATGGCTGAGCCCGTCCCATTCTTGCAGCTACAGTGTCAGTCCATTGCGCCAGGGGCCTTCCTCTCTTCTCCTGCCCATCCGCGTCAGCTAACACGATGCTCTTCTCCCAGGGGCTGGTCTCTACGTACATGCCCAAAGTATGGAAGCTGGAATATTGCCGTCCTCACCTCTAAAGAGCATTCTGGCTGCACTTCTTTCAAGACAGATTTAATTGTCCTTTTGGCAGTCTTTCTGTTTCAGTGCTACAATCCAAATGCATTGAATCTTTTTTCAGTCTTCTTTATTCAGTGTCCGAGTTTCATATGCAGTGAGGAAATCGAAAAGACCATGACTTAGATCAGGCGCATGTTAGTCCTCAAAGTAATATCCTTGCTCGCCAACACTCCAAAGAGGTCGTGTGCAGCGTATTGACCCAATGGAATGAGTCTGATCTCCTGATGGCTGCTTCCGTGGGCACTGGCTGTGGATCCAAACAAGACTAAACCCTTCACAGCTTCAGCCTTTTCGTCCTTTATCATGATGTTGCCCAGTGGTTCCCTTGTGAGGGTGTTGGTTTTCTTGACATTGAGCTGCAATCTCCACTGAAGGTTGCAATCCGTAGTCTGCATCAGCCTCAAGTCCTCACTGTCAGCAAGCTAGGTTATGTCATCTGCTTATTTGCAGTTTGTTAATAAGCCCGATTATTAAACCAGACACCTGATTCTTCTTCAGCTTTTCTGATTATTTACTATGGTTCATACAGTTGAATGCCTTCGTATAGTCAATGAAATACAAGTAAAGATCTTTCTGATATTCTATGCTTTCAGCCAAGATTCATATGACATTAGCAACGATGTCCCTTGTTCCACATGCTCTTCTGAATCCAGACTGAACCTCTGGCCGCTAGCTGCTTGTCAGCGGACTTGTGTAACTGTTGTTGGGTGATCTTCAGCAAAATTTAATTTGCATGTCATATCAATGGTATTGTATACTGTGAGCATTCTGCTGAGGCCTTTCTTTGAAATGGATACACGTTTGGATCTCTTCTGGTTAGTCAGCCGAGTAGCTGTCTGCCAAATGTCTTGGCATAGATGAGTAAGTACTTCCAGTGCTTCGTCAGTTTGTTGAAACATTTCCGTTGTTATTCTCTCAGTTCCGGAGTCCTGTTTTGGGTCAGTGCTTTCAATACAGCTTGCACTTCTTCCTCCAGTACCACGGGCTCTTCTTTATATACTGCTGCCAGAGAGGTTTGAATGGCATTTGGAATAGCACTGACGTCGCTTCCAGCA
Organism: Tenrec ecaudatus; assembly: GCF_050624435.1. NCBI lineage: Eukaryota > Metazoa > Chordata > Mammalia > Afrosoricida > Tenrecidae > Tenrec > Tenrec ecaudatus. Next base: position 88,779,799 of record NC_134530.1, read on the forward strand.
TCACGGTGACATATGAGCCACCACAGTACAATAAACTGACAAGCAAGTGATAGGACCATGCACATTAGATGTAAAGGGCTATTAACTGGAGAATTGGTCAGCTTTGTTATTTCCCTGTGCATAAGAGACCTTTGTCAGGATCTCAGGACCGCCAAGCACCAGCAGCCACTGGTACAATGCTTGGGAAATTCCTGTCTGAAGTGGCAGAGGCAGCAGAAGCTTTTGCAAGGAGATCATGAGACAGAGCAGACGACTGGGCCCCCTGAGTCCATGAGACAGTGGCAGGTAGGCTTCCTGGCCTTTGGAGACAGAGGCCAAGGGACTGAAACACCGAGAAACTAAGAACTGGAGGAGAGATTTGGTTGCTGAGAAGTGGTACTGCTGTGAACCAATGTCTGTATCCTTAAAATTTTTTAAAATTATGACTGTGACAATCTGTTAACTAATAAACCCTTGCAATTTTGAATATTATCTCTCAGTTCTATGTGATGGGACTCAGCAACGGATTATGGAACCCAACTGAGCATTATAGTGTTTGTCAGAATAAGGATGGAGGATAGAGACATGTCTAACTTCTACCTTGTGGCACTTGGCCTTGTTCTAGCTTGCAGATAGATTTTCGTACTCTCTGCGGAAGCCCAAGGAGGTCAGATGTGACCCTCATGTCAGTTTTTCAGGACCGTATGACTTTCATTTAGTAGTTGTTTATAATTGGCCATCTATTATATATATAGGAGAATGACCCCCCCTGAGCACATTAAAAATATCTTTTAGTAGGCAATGCATACATCAACATTCAAAGGTACATTGATAAAGATCCCCAATGACAAGTCAATCTCTCATTTCTCCTTCCAGTTAAAAGCCACCCAGAGATGTTTATATACAATTATAGAAATAGTTTTATTCCAATTGGTTGTTTTATAATACTTTAAAAACTTAAGTAATACATATTTATATACCTCAGGCCCCTTGCTTTCCTTTTTGCATTCAGTTACCTACTCTATCCTTTTGGTATTTATAAAAGTAGTACCAGTTGCTATCATGCCAATTGCAGCTCATTATGAACCTAGGTAGATTGCCAGCCCTTTCTTCCGAGGCAGCTCTAGGTAAACTAGAAGCACCAACTTTTCCTGTTGCTAGGCTGCCATGTTCACCAGGGACTTTGAACTTTTCCTGTTGCTAGGCTGCCATGTTCACCAGGGACTTTGAACTTTTCCTGTTGCTAGGCTGCCATGTTCACCAGGGACTTTGAACTTTTCCTGTTGCTAGGCTGCCATGTTCACCAGGGACTTTGAGTGTTAGCTGCTTCTTTCTATGAGTCTACCATATTGTATTGGAATCTTGACCCAGCTCTCTAGACATTTTGGAAAGAATGGGAATAAGCGTTTTTGATAAATTTAAAGCAGCAACATTGCTAATCAACATGTATGTATTTGGGCCTTTTTTAGCAAATTAGTTGAACATAACTTTATGATTCTCACATATATTTTAAATTGATACTTTTTAAAATATAAAAGCAATTCTTTATACAGATAATTTTCCTGGAAAGGAAAGTTTAAACGAGTGTATGTTTCCTGAATCTGGTGGTAGTTCTTGTGACGATATGGCTAGGCTAAGTGACCTAGGTATTTTACCATCAATTTTGTTAACTTTCCATTGGCAGTAATCAATTTATTGATTGCTGCCTAGCTACGTTGCATAAGCTATTTTTATTTAGACTGATAGTACTACCCCAAAACCTTTTCCTGTTTATCCCACCAAGTTTAGTCAGAAAATTGAGCTTTAAAGTGGGAGAGATTAAGAATTTTAACTTTTGCCAAGAAACTGAGATATGAGGTGAAGAAGTCCATCTCAGGGAATATAGAATTTCATAGATATTTACAATATACTTATATATTGCTTAGTAATTATATGTTTTAAAGTCGAATGTAAAACTTATTTCTAGTATCTAAAATATACAAGATAGACATTATTATATAGTTTTACTTCAGTGTTCACTGAATCCCAGAACATGGATACAATTTTGATTTTGTTTTGTTTCTTTAAAAAAGATTGTACGTCCTTTCACCCCACCCCTTTTCTTTAAGAGTCCTCTGGGCCCAATTCATTCATACGGGATTAAGATACGGGTTTTAAGCAAAATGCAGTCAATCTGCTGCTACTGGAAATGTCCATATTCTTGCAAATACATCATGTAACTTACTGTTGAGCAAACCTCATAGCTGCATTTAAAGGTCACTTTTGCATAAAGTAACTTAGGGGAACTGATAAAGGCTGTGCTTTGCCCAACCCTGATTCCTATCCACATTTACTTTTATTACATCAAGTTACTGTAAGCTCCAGTGCCAACTGGGCTGAAGCTTTCTTTTCACAGAGGATTTGCTTCCTTTTCCTCCATGGGAAAGTTCTGTATCCTTTAAATCATTTTAAACTGTTTCATTTGAAATATAATTCTTAAGAGTATGTTCATGTACTGGATTGATTGGGGCTACTGGGAAATTCTCTGATGGCTTAAATGTTGCTTTTCAAGCTTGCGAAGTGGGTCAATGGAGGGAGCCCACTCCTGGTGTGTGGAGTTTGTAGTACTCTCAGGATGATAACTGACTTCCCAAACCCTCCTGCAGCCAGACTGAAGACGGCAGGAGACCAGAAGCCACTTAATAAGAGATCAAAGAGGCCGTGTGTATATCAGCTTGAAATCCGGATAGCACAGATCAAAAACTTGCCTTAGTGAGGAGGCAGCTGCAGGGAGGTGAAGTTAGCAGGAGGCCTCAAAGATCTTAAGGCAGGCCTGATGTTGAACTTTGTGGGAGTTTTATGGCTCCTCTGGAACATGAATCTAGCAACAACAAAAAAATAGCATTGTGTCTAATGGAAAAGAGACCAGCGGATAGGGAGCAAATGCCTGTCCACTGCATGGTGGTCATAGGGAATCTCTCCTCTTACATTGTTTTAATTTCCCTTCCCCCCTTCAGAACAGTTGCAGCTTCTTGCCAGAAGACTGGGGAGGAAGGGAACGTATTGCTGATGTTTCCGTTGTAATATTGTTCTGTAGATAATTTGGAAGTGGCCAAATTATAAGTAGTAGTGTTGAAGAAAGGCCCATGTATTTTGACAAGAGAGACGAGATGCCTAGCTTTCCTGAAACACCTAACTGTTTTGCTCCTGTGAAGTGCTTAAGGCATTTCAAGAGGCTGTCTAGCTATGCATCGGTGTGTGCCATGGAATAAACAAAAGAAAAACTAGAACCAGAAAGAACAAGGAAAGTGTCCCCGAGGTACGTTCCATCACCCATCTCCCCCCACCACAGGCTATGGGTGTGTTTTCAACGTTGCCCCTGGTGCTGATGACGAGTCAGCGTGGAGACCCGAGCTTGAGGATAAAGGCTATCGCCTATTCTCGAGTGTGGCACAAAGCCAGAGTAGAGTGAGCAGGCAGATCGTGCGATGTCCTACTGCCCCGCCCTGGTGAAGGCTGTCCTTTGGAGCTGGGCAGTGATCCGAAACAGCCATGCTTCCTCCGGGGAACCTGGGAATGCGCTGCCTTTGTTATGAAGACTTGATGATGCATGAATGGCAACTGCTTGCCTCCTTTAAAAAGCATGTTGCCGAATGTTCAGTGAGAGTGTGCATAGCAGCACAGGTGCCCGTCCAACTATCCCAACTCATCACGGTCCTTGACATGGCTCACATTCCTACAGTTTGTGTCAACATTCTTATTGTTGTCACTCTCGTTGTCCTCCTACTCACTAATTTAGCCCTTGTGTCCCACCTCAGCCTCCAAGCTCATCTGAGCTGTAGAATGACCGTTGTGCATCTCAGTCTCATACAGGTGATTCTTAAAGCGCGCTTCGCAAGGCCGTGAGTGTTTGCTCTTTGAACTAAGCTGTTCTTTAGTTAAAGGGTTCTTTCAGGGATAGTTTCTGTTCAAGGCTTAAAGAGTATCTCAGGACAATGATCGTTGGGGTTTCTTCCATGCACAATGGCTTCTTCAGAATTTAAAATGTTCTTCCTTGCCCCCACTCCCTCCCACCCCCTTTTATCTGGATCCATCTATTGTGAGCTTGATCAGGGTATTTTTTAGTGCCAGTCATTGGCTGATCTCATGCATCCTATTTCTCCTCTCAAGTACTGTACTCACCAGAATGCGCCTGTGAATATTCAGGAGGGTTTAGACCACTAGGGTGTGAGTCAAAAAAAGATATCACAGTTTTCACTCTGATTATGACACCCTACCAGAACCTTAGACAAGCTTAGACTTTGTCACGCAACTTGCTAAACTAATCCGCTCTAAACTGAAATGATTATTCACTTCCCCCAGTCGTTCAGTTTGTCGTACTGTGGTAGATTGTGGGTGTGATGCCGGAAGCAATACCAACTATGTTTCAGATACAGTCAAGATCACCCGTGGTAAACAGGTTTCAGAGGAACTTCCAGAAGAAGACAGACTAGGATGAAGGATCCGGAATTCTACTTCTACTTACAAATTCTACTTACAAATAGGCCTGTGAAGCATTGTCTGATACCAAGTTGGAAAATGAGCATCTTCTCTTGGGAGGCTCTCCATAGGACAGGAGGAAGCTGCCCCTTCAAATGTGGTTGACATTACTGACACAGGTTGGAGCAAAACGAATGTGACCTTCATTTGCTAAGGGGGCACAATTCAAAATGAGAAGACCCACTTAATTCACAAGAAAAAAAAAAGGCCAAAAAACAAAGTCGAATGAGAAGAAACAATTGGATCATGAATTTTACTAGCTGTGAATATAAAAATAGAAGTTGTCAAAAATGAAATAGAATGTGTAATGCTCAGTATCCCAGGCATTAGTGAGTTGAGGTGGACTGGGATTGGGCAATTGTAAGGTCTGATATTGCTGGGGGTGATGAATTGAAAAGTTATAGTATCACATTCATTTTTAACAAAAGCATTCCAGGATCTGTCTTGAAATGCAGGGCTGCCCGTGATAGGGATAATGTCGACATGCCTACAAGGAAGACCATCAAATGGGACTATTACTCACATGAAAACATCAATGAAAATGAAGATTTTTACCAATTTATGCAATCTGAAAATTTTCAAACACATGTTTATTGGTTACTTCAATGTGAAAGTAGAAGAACCCAAAGAGGAGTTGGTAGTTGAAAAACAAGATGTTAAAAAAAAATCATTTTATTGGGGACTTGTACAACTCTTATCACAATTCACCCATCCATTGTGTCAAGTACATTTGTACATGAAAAACAAGATGTTATTGAGGGAATCTATGTTGGAGATTGCATGAAAAAAATCTTTCCAGACTAAATGTATTCATTGCAAATACCATTTTCACCATCATAAGTGGTCAGTATGCACCTGGACCTGCTGCATAGAAACCACGGGAATGGAAGCTATGACATCTGTGGAAAGAGGATGGGGACATGCTGCCACAGTGGGCTCGAACATAGGAATGGCCGGAGGGAGGCGCAGGACCTGGCATTGTCACCACCGTCTTTTATACATAGTTTCACCATGTGTTGGGACCAACTTGACAGCACTTCACAGCAATAGAAAGCATTCCATGATAGGGAGAAGTGTGCCTTTTTTTTTTTACATTTTAACTTTTTATTCTGATTTAGATGAAGGTACACAGAGCACTTTGGCATTCACCAGTTTATGCACCTTTTCTTTCAACTCATGCCTTTCAAAGCCCTCAGTGTACCATCCCTTATCCCACGTTCTCCCCAGGTCTCTTGTTGTCGTTCCTTCTCCTTTCCTAACCCTGCCTCCTTGGATGAACGCTGCCCTTCTGATTTTTTTCTTCCCCATGAATTTCTCATTGTGAATTAGGTAGGGGGATGAATATTTTTAAAGATGGATTGTAAACACAGACTTGATATTGTCTTTCATTGAAAAGAAATTATTCACCTAATGTTATTTAAACCCACTGCTATCAAATTGATTCTGACTCATCATGATCTTGATGTAGGATTTCTGAAACTGTACATCATTATAGGAGTGGACAGCTTCATTTTTCTCCCAAAGAGCAGCTGGTGAGTCAGACCACAAAGCTAGCAGCCCGGTATCTCCCCGACAGTGCTACCTCCTTTAAGATTAGCTAGCATAGGAAATATAAGGTAAAGAAGAAAAAGTCCCTTATAGACCTTAACTTAAATATTTTTGGAGCATCTCTGGTTCCAGTCACTGGTGGTGTAGCAATGACCAAAATTGACAAAGGCCTCATCCTCAGGGAATTGAACTGAGAACAGATAGACTATGAACAATCAAGCACACGTTAGTGTCTGATTAAGGAACGAGGTTCTTAATAATAGAGAACTCTGTTGGACTGCAGACCCTCATAAGGAAATGAGGCATATCTGTTGGACAAGAGATGAGTGAGGGGACAATACTGGAGACACAGTGTGGGGATTGCGCCTGATCTGATCCTACCACACCGAGGCAAAACACTAAGGGCGTGCAACAAAACAGCAAGGGGAACAGAGCAATGAAGTCCCCAGGGAATACCAAACATAGACTTTGGGGCCAGGGCTTGGTGTCCCATCAGACTCGACTGGAAAACACTCATAAATAGTCCTTGAACTAACTACAAGCTTTTCTTTTTGGTTGTGTGTGTGTGTTTAATTTTTGTCATTGACTTTTTGTTGTTCTTGTTTTGTTTTCCTTTGTTGCACAAATGATATATGTGTGGATTGTGATAAGAGTTGTATGAACCCCAATAAAATGATTATTTTTAAAAAAGGAAAGAAATGAGTAGACATTTCAGACCCACTGAATGTCCTGGACTTGGTGATAGTCCTGATTTTTATGTGATTTTATTTTCTACAGTGATCATTTCCTGAAAGTGTTAGTTTTTCTTTGGAAGGCATCTCACATGATAATAATTGTCTACAATTATATACTGCCTCCTCTGTGCTAGGCATTGTTCAAAGCACATAGATATATATTAGCTCATTTCATCAACTCCACGGGCTTGGTCTTATAATTATCCATTTTATGGATGAGGAATCCGATATTGAGAGAGTAAGAAATTTGTCCAAGATCACCCGGTTATTAAGTAGTGAAACGGAGCTCAGAAGTCTTTGTTCTGGTAGGCTGAAAATACAGCCTTTAGATGAGAAACAATACATCGATAAGTCATCATTTTTGCAAAGTTGAAAAAAATAGGAATTTCTGTTTGTTTTGTCTTGCCAGTTTGCTGCCCAGAAAGACTTGCTTATTGCAATTCCAAATGATTTACTCCAGATTATTCTGAGCAATTCAGGACATCGTACATTTTCTTCTCCCAAATGACCAAAGCTCTTTAGAGAGCTGATGGTTTTTCACTGTCAAAGACCATAGAATGTGTGTTTTACCCTGGGTTTACCTTTGAATTCCTTGGTAATTTTCTGTACAGCTCCAAAGTTAGCAAATTTAAAATTTTACTTATCATGTATTTAATATTAATTTTATTAATAGCAATAATATTCTTTATTACATATCATTTACATATATGCTGTATTTTACACATATTCTGCATATCACAGAGTATTGTTTGACCTTTAAAGGGTTGAAAAACTCCTTTAAAAAGAATTAAAGGATGAAGGGCAACCTATAAGACACAGCAGTGATTGCCTCACTCACTCACTGCCCTCCAGCAGGTGCTGACTCTAAGCTACCCCTTGGGGGTTTCTGAGACTGTAACTGTTTATGGGCTTAGAAAGCCCAGTTTTTCACCCATGGAGCTGCTGGTGGTTTTGAACTGCCGACCATGTGAATTGCAGCCCCACATGTACTGGAGAATGAAGAGGGAGATGTGGCATATTGTCCCAAGTCTCAACAGCTAATTTGAGTGTCATCAAAAATAAACAACTTAAAAATAAACTCACTGCCCAGGAGTCGACTGAGACTTATTGTGACCCTCGAGAGTAGAACTGTTCCTTTGGGTTTGCAAGACTATAAATCCTTGGAGGGCTGTGGGAGGATGAACGGTTAGCATCAGAATAAGTTAAGAAAGATGGAGGGTGGAGGCATGCCTGAACTTTCCCTTGGCTATGGCAGATGTGACATTGGATTCTCCTCCCCTGTATAACCTGGGGAGGCCAGACAGGGCCCCTCTATGCCATTTTGACACCCATGACATCGGTTTACAGAGTAGAGTTTGATGGCAAGTGGTAAATGTGAAGGTAACTGCTGAACTGAAAGTCAGATTGCTATCTCCTTTTTCATCAGCACCGATGAATAGTAGCTACATATAGGAAATGGTTGCTGTGGGCTTATGAAGCCCTTTCCCTGTCTTAATTAAGGCATTTAACAACTACACGGTTTCCATACCATTATTATTTCAATTTACTAATGAGAAACCTGATTCTTGGAGAGTAAAGCAACTTGACCAACATCACTTTGCTAGTAGGTTTGTACTAACAAGGTGAAGACATGCTAGCCAAGTGGTACTGGTCAAGTTATTCTCGAAGAATCAGGTTTCTATGAGCCCCGATTGTGTATTGGGTATGCCTGCAATCCCCAAGGTCCGAAGTTCGAAACCAATAGCCTCTCCAAGGGAGAGGGGCTTTCTCCTTCCATGAATAGTTACAATCTTGGAACTTACCGGGGCAGCTCTACCCTGTTCTAGAGAGTCATTATGAGTTGGAATCCACTTGATGGCGGTTGAGTGAGAATATGTGTATATGTTTAGGTCAGAGGTAACTTGTTTGAAAAATTAAAGTTCTTAACATTTAAAAGGCCTTTGAGAATTTTATTCTCTGATAAGTCCCTGTATCCAAACAACTTCTGACTTACGTAATTTCAGTGGAGGGTGTGCCTGTGTACTTGAGTACTATTGTCTGCCCTGTGGAAAACAGCCATTACACTCAGATGGTAGGCTAAAGGTCAAGGGTGTATGCTAGTGCTTTCACACGTGTGAGTGTATGAGAGGACAAACTTGTGACTATTTGTAGCATGACGAGATTTTCAAAGGATCCGACATCCCAGTAAAGGTTCAGTGGGAGATGAGGAGTGGACAAAGGAAAGTAAACCCTCAAAAGTGATATCAGGAGACTCTAGCTTAAGCCACTTAACTAATTATGTTTAAAATGGTGTCTCTATATAAGATAGGCAGGATAAGAAATCCCAAGGAGGCAGGTGGGAGACTGATGGTTGTGGGGGGTTGGAGGGGAGCAGTGAGCCAATGACAGGGACCGGGGAATTACAGGTAACTAAAACTGACAGTGAGGAGGGTGTTGTGTTCCTGGTCATGTTTGATCAATTGAAATTTGTCGGAGAGGAATTACTGAGTGGTGAATGGTGGGAAAACATGATAGTGGGGCAGGAGGAAAGAAAAAAGTAAAAATATAAACATACACGTATAGATGTGTGTATATGTAACTATATAAAGATAGGTATATTTGGCTATACACACACACATACATACAACGTGGAAGCAGATGGACTTTGGGCTTCTACTTAAATCTCACATCAGTACAAGAACAGTGAGTTCTAATAATGTGGCATTGTATGATACGCACCTTTCCAACACAGTTGCTTAAGAGAAAATGGGTGCATAAGCAAATATGGTGAAGAAAGCTGATGGTGCCCAGCTATTAAAAGATACAGATTTTGGGATCTTAAAGGCTTGCTGTTAAATAAGCGGCTATCTAGCTAGGGAAGCTACAAAGCCCAAAGGAAAGAGGCACACCAACCTGTGTGATCATGGGGTATCAATGGGAACAGGTATCAGACATTGAAAAACAAGCAATCAAATTGATGTTAAGGCGCCTGGACAAAGTGGAGACCCAAAACCCACCTGTAGGGTAATTGGACAGTTCCTCACAGAAGGGCCACACAGAAGGGGTAATATATCCAGGGTGTGGTTTAGCACTGATGAAACACATAACTATCCTCTACTTCTTTAATATTTCCTCTCCTTATTATTATGGTCTTAGTTTTACCTCACTAATCTTTTTAGATCTGCATATGTTCATTTGTATAATTAAGATCGTTAAATGCATGAAAACCAATCTAAATAACCCTTCAGAAACAGTAACGGGAGTAATTATTCCCTGAGGATATAGGTAAAGAGGGCACTGATAGCAATGGTGACTGTATAACCCCATTTGAGGGGAGCAAATAACAATTGTAGGTGAACTGATACACTGGATGGTGTACGAGGCAACAACAACAACAAAGGGGGCCTAGGGGAAAGGTAAAAGAGGGAGGGGATAAAGTGGAGCTGATATCAAAGAGTTCAAGAAGAAAGAAAATGTTTTAAAACTACGGTGGCGTCAATTGTGCAATCATGTTTGGTCTAAATGAATTATGGATTGTATTAATATCTATAAGAGCTCCTAATAAAATTATTAATTAAAAATAAATAAAATAGATTTTATAAATGCAAAGCCATATAGGATGAACTTTTACACAAGCTCATTGTTTGGTTGGTTGTTTTCTTCTTTGGAATATATTTTGGTCTAGAAAGTTCTTGGGCCATTTTCTTCTCTTCCGGTGTACTTTCAGTTGCTGTGTGTGCTATGCTTGATCTGCTGCTCGGGAACTGTTTGTTCTGTGCATGTTGTATGGAAACCCCATTCTCCGTAACTGGTGGCGGTGACAAGAATCTAGGAGCCAGGAACTGTGTCAGTTTAATCCAAAGTGAATTGCATACATTTTGTAGGTACTTACTTCGGATGTGCCAGTGCTGTGGCCCTTGGTGTGATCAGTGAGATGCTTTGTCCTGTGGGGGTTAGCCTCCAGCCAAGATAGCGTGTATCATGAAAATCATTTAGTTACCACCTTACATTCATCATAAATGAGTGGATTACTATTTCCTAAAAGTAAAAACTTAGCTTCTTGTTTGAGCCAGCTCTTTTAGGATAAGTCATTGTAAGTTATCATCTTAGAGAGGTAAGAGAGCTGTTAGAGAGCCCTGGTGGCACTGTGGGTTAGGCATTGCTCTGCTGAGCACAGGGTCATCAGTGGTTCCAACTCTCCAGCCACTCTCAGGGACAAACACGAAACCCTCTGCTCCCACAGAGTCACGGTCCTGTAAAGCCTACACAGGGGCATTATGAGTCACAGTTGCCCTGATTGCACAGGATGTAGCTTGGCTCTTAAACCAAAAGAGATTTTGTGATACTGTGCATAGCCCTGGGCTGCTAACTGAAAGGCCTACCAGCTGCTCCTTGGGAGAAAGATGAGGCCGTCTCCTCCCAGAAAGAGTTGCAGTCTTAGCATTCTTAAGGAGCAGTCTACTTTGTCCTAAAGGGTCTGATGACTCCAGGACAGTGGGTGTGGTGAGCAGCAGTGGAGGTGGACATGTCTGGCTTCCCTATCCCCTAAGGAGAGAGTCAAATATGCTTCCATGCTCCATCTCCTGTTACCCATGCTGACACCAACCATCCTTCCCACACCAGTCTACATTTCTGCTGGGTACCATATTTGTTGCAATGGCCACACAGAGCCCAGAGATCATACTATTAACTGGTGTTTCGAGGAGGCAGTGGGTTACCACAAGTCAGGATTAGCAAGTAGTAAGGATACCATCATTGGTTTCTTCTGTTGGTAGCCAAGTCTCTCTCTGGTTCTCTGCCTCTCAGTCCAGTCTCTCAGCCATGATCCAGCCAAGCCACTCTCTAGTTCTTCAGACAGAGACTTGGGACATCCTCGGGCTTTCGTTCTCGTCTGCTGTTCTAAAGATGGCTGATCCTTACAGCCAGGACCAATCTCCTCTATTAGCATTACACACACCCTATTTGCGCAGCCCCAGTTACAGAGACTTATTAAGGGATTTCATTCCACCACAATGGGGTTGTCTTTTTTTTTTTTTTTAACATTTTATTAGGGGCTCATACAACTCATCACAATCCATACATATACATACATCAGTTGTATAAAGCATATCTGTACATTCTTTTCCCCAATCATTTTCAAAGCATTTTCTCTCCACTTAAGCCCTTTTCATCAGGTCCTCATTTTTTTCCCCTCCCTACCCCCTCCCCCCTCCCTCATGAGCCCTTGATAATCCACAGATTGTTATTTTGTCATGTCTTGCCCTATCCGGAATCTCCCTTCCCCCCTTCTCTGCCGTCCATCTCCCAGGGAGGAGGTCACATGTGGATCCTTGTAATCAATTCCCCCTTTCCAACCCACTCACCCTCCACTCTCCCAGCATCGCCCCTCACACCCTTGGTCCTGAAGGCACCGTTCCCCCTGGGTTCCCTGTGCCTCCAGCTTTGTCTTAAAACAGGACTTTTCTAATGACTCTAAAGCTAATGAGCATTTCAACAAATGGCCAGACATGTTTTTTGTTGATATCTTAAAATGGCAAGGGGCAAAATATATTAGTGTAAATCATACAGCTCCATCTAATAAAAAAGTTTCACCTTAAAAAGGAGGTCACATCTTGTTATATATGTCTTATATGCCTGCATTGTTTGGGCTATACTAGGAAATTGAACTTGTGTCTACTTTGGCCTTTTTATGAGTTTTTAAAAGACATTGCTGGTGAAAATTACACTGTATTTGCGACCGCGGGGTGTACATTTTTCATTGCTGCAGCTGTGTTTTGAATTAACTTCCATCTTTCCCACTTTTTATAGCGGTTTTGTGAATGATTTAGTAAAATCTAAGAACAAATTTTACTCAAGATGTCTGTCGAATTGAGTTACAGGCTGGAGATCACAACTCTCCTGTATCCAGTGGTCTGAGTTTACACGTGTGGAAACTGACTCAAGGGGACGAAGACGCCTGTGACACTGTGAACAGCCAGGGCGTGACCAAACTGGGGCTCGAAACTGGCTGGCTTCGATTCCACGTCCACCCTCCCTTTCTTGTGTCTCTGGCCTGTATATGATCTCCTTTTAAAAAGTGTCTTTGAATTCCTATTTTCTGACTGATGTTGCTCACAATGGAAATTTTAATTCATGCCATCTGTCCACGAGTGCTTCCGTAGCTCACTGTTCCTTTCCAAAGAAGTATGCATAGATGTGTGTGTGTGTGTGTTTGTGTGTGTGTGTGTGTGTGTGTGTGTGTAAAGGAGCCTGTCCGTTGGCTTCCTTTGTGCCTAATTTCTTGTTCTAGCTCCTTCCATTTCCCTTTTCAGTGTTGTAATGGTTTCGTTCCTGTATGGGATATTTAAGCAACTCTCTTTGGAGATCTTTCTGAAAGGCATTTAGCTGTTAATTTATTGAGATTTAAACTTAATATTTTCAAAAATCAAATCACTGCCATGGAGTCAGGGAACCCTTTGGTTCCAATACTGGTGGTCAATCTCGAGAGGGGAGCCTGCGTGAAAGGAGCATTTAGCAGCATACTGCATATGCCTTCGTCATCTGGCCATTACTGAGTCAAACAATCCTCTTATCAGTTATTACATTGGTGTTACTTAATACCCAACCTTAACCAGATTGTGATGATGGAAAATCTTTTAAAACTGTCTCAGAAGCATACTTTCTTGCTCTTACGTATTTGTGGAATGAAGCAGTAGCCCAATGTACGCTATAGTGTTGCGTTTGGTACATTTTTCTCTGTTTATTTGTCTCAGACTACTCAGGGTGACCCTAACTCATAGTGACGGTAAGACAGAGTAGAGCCGCCCTGTGGGTTTCCCAGACTGCAGATCTTTGTGGGAGTAGAAAGCCTCATCTTTCTCCCGCAGAGCAGCTGGGGCTTTACTTGGCTCACTTGAGACTAGCAGTCCAACACAGAGGGCACCCCCTGCCTGGGGTCCGTCTCTTCACCTGGAGGGAGCCTGCTCTTTGAGAGGGTCTGAGGCTGCCTTGCTCATGGCTTCTCGGTGAAGAACTCCTGTAGCCTTGTTGAAGGGAAGTACTGGAGTTGCATTTCATGGCAAAGAGTTAAAACTTTCAGTGGTATAGATTAACACATGCAGTTGACACAGAATCCAGATCCTCAAAAGTAATTTGTAGACACGTTTTTATCCGGAATAAATGGACATCCAATTCTTTGCCATCTTCTTGTGCCCTCTAACGTCCCGTGCCATTACTTGATGTTTCCACCTTTTGAACACTACCAGGGGCCCTGTTGGCGAGGCATTGGATCCCTAACTGCAAGGTCTCCATGAGTCGGAGTGGGTTGGTGGCGTGCATCAGCTACAGAACAGAGGAGGAAAATGATTGTTCTGCACGTTCATGAGTGCTGTGATTGGACTTCTGGTTTTAGAGCAACGCTAGCCCTCGAGCGAGCCCTATCTTCCAGTCGCCAGGCCTGTCGCTGACAGCCACATTTCCTAACCGGACCACATCCCCGCCTCCGGTGACACGCCTGCACTCTGTGCTGGTTTATGTGCAAGCTGGTCTCTTTGATCTGTGGGAATGTGCACGAATAATTCATATAATACACTTTATAGACACTTGGAAACTTAGAATCCCATCCATTTGGGAATAATGATTGTCACATGTTTGCATCTGTTCAGGAAAAGGTATTCTCATGTTCATAAAATGAGTAGACCCCCCCCCACACACACACTTCTCTTTCCTCTCTTTAAAAATGGAGTAATCATTTTCTTTTTAATTCAACATTTATTTTTAGTTCTTTGCCTTATTAATTTATGTACTTAATAGTAGTTTTGGTGAATGTTTGCAGACCAAATTAACTTTCCGTTATGTACTTTTTTTTTGTGACCTTTCTTGCCACCCCCTCAGCGTAACAGCAGTCTTCCTGTTTCCTCCTGGTTACCCATGCCCATTTGTCCTTCTTTTCTGCCCCCACTTGTCTTTTGAGCTTTATTTTTGGGCAGAGGAAACAGAGGGAGAGAGAATATAGTCACAAGAAAGTAACTAGAATAAAAACTTGGCAAATGCCCGGGTAAATCTTTCCCAGCAAAAGCAGTGTGTCTTTCTCCCATCAGGCGGCTGGCAGGTTCAAAGCAGAGCTTGTGGTTGGCAGTTCATGCAGGCCCTGTGTGATCATTCAGGAACTCAGTTGTACCTGTGT